>NW_028159066.1:0-23137 GCF_964263955.1 Coregonus lavaretus | reverse complement strand
CTCTCCTCTCCTCTCCTCTCCTCTCCTCTCCTCTCCTCTCCTCTCCTCTCCTCTCCTCTCCTCTCCTCTCCTGTCCTGTCCTGTCCTGTCCTGTCCTGTCCTGTCCTCTCATCTCCTCTCCTGTCCTCTCCTCTCCTCTCCTCTCCTCTCCTCTCCTCTCCTCTCCTCTCCTGTCCTGTCCTGTCCTGTCCTGTCCTCTCCTCTCCTGTCCTCTCCTCTCCTGGCCTCTCCTGTCCTCTCCTCTCCTCTCCACACCCATCTGCGCAAAGCTCCTCTTCCTTTAGTCTCAGACAATGGGGACTGTTATACAAGTGGATGGATTCAGCTGCCTATTAGATGGCTGTTATGACAGGTAAATGTGCAATTATTACAGGCAATCCACAATTAATTGTTTTATTTATTAGATGATCACTTTGATACTTTTGCTACCAGATTGATCTTACCATACCCCTCTCTCATCTCCACCTCTACTACCCCTCTCTCCTTCTCCACCTCTACCACCCCTCTCTTCTTCTCCACCTCTACCACCCCTCTCTCCTTCTCCACCTCTACCACCCCTCTCTCATCTCCACCTCTACTACCCCTCTCTCCTTCTCCACCTCTACCACCCCTTCTCCTTCTCCACCTCTACCACCCCTCTCTCCTTCTCCACCTCTACCACCCCTCTCTCATCTCCACCTCTACTACCCCTCTCTCCTTCTCCACCTCTACCACCCCTCTTTCCTTCTCCACCTCTACCACCCCTCTCTCCTTCTCCACCTCTACCACCCCTCTCTCCTTCTCCACCTCTACCACCTCTACCACCCCTCTCTCCTTCTCCACCTCTACCACCCCTCTCTCCTTCTCCACCTCTACCACCCCTCTCTCCTTCTCCACCTCTACCACCCCTCTCTCCTTCTCCACCTCTACCACCCCTCTCTCCTTCTCCACCACTACCACCCCTCTCTCCTTCTCCACCTCTACCACCCCTCTCTCATCTCCACCTCTACCACCCCTCTCTCCTTCTCCACCTCTACCACCCCTCTCTCCTTCTCCACCTCTACCACCCCTCTCTCCTTCTCCACCTCTACCACCCCTTCCTCCTTCTCCACCTCTACCACCCCTCTCTCCTTCTCCACCTCTACCACCCCTCTCTCCTTCTCCACCTCTACCACCCCTCTCTCCTTCTCCACCTCTACCACCCCTCTCTCCTTCTCCACCTCTACCACCCCTCTCTCCTTCTCCACCTCTACCACCCCTCTCTCATCTCCACCTCTACCACCCCTCTCTCCTTCTCCACCTCTACCATCTCTCCTCTACCCTTCTCGCTCAGTACCAAACCACTGCTTGTCCACACAGGGAGAGTTGACACAGCTACCTAGGCTGGCGCTACTCTTTAACGCCGACGTGACAACAAATAAACATTTCAGAGGTGCCGTGGGCTGCCAAGCCAAACACCTTGACCCCAGAGGCACCATAATATTCAGAGAGAAAACACTGGCTGTGAAATTGAACAATAGGTTAAGACATTGTGATCACCACCCAGCGCTAGCCCAGCGCCAGCCCAGCGCCAGCCCAGCACCACCCAGCGCCACCCAGCGCCACCCAGCACTAGCCCAGCGCCACCCAGCGCCTCCCAGCACCACCCAGCGCTAGCCCAGCACCACCCAGCACCACCCAGCGCCACCCAGCGCCACCCAGCACTAGCCCAGCACCACCCAGCACCACCCAGCGCCACCCAGCACCACCCAGCGCTAGCCCAGCACCACCCAGTGCTAGCCCAGCACCACCCAGCACCACCCAGCGCTAGCCCAGCACCACCCAGCGCCACCCAGCGCCACCTAGCGCTAGCCCAGCACCACCCAGCGCCACCCAGCACCACCCAGCGCCACCTAGCGCCACCTAGCGCTAGCCCATCGCCACCCATCGCCACCCAGCACCACCCAGCACCACCCAGCGCCACCTAGCGCTAGCCCAGCAAGGGGATGAGGGAAAATTGAGAAATGGCCTTCTGCGCAACTTGCAGTTCCCTGGAAAGTGATTGAACAGTGAACAGCGGGCGGACATCACTCACTCTGCTGGAGAACGACCAGAACATTAGAGCCTTCTGGGTAACGGAGAATGGAGCGGCGGCTGCCCAAGACATGTGGTGAAACTGAACTGCTAATGGTGCCCTCTCGGTTTGTTCAGTCCTCAGTCTTCTCTTCTCTCTTTGGGTGTCGGGAGTCCAGTTTCACGTCAAAGCGGGGCTACGGCTGGCTGTGATATATTTCTCGTGCAACCAGCGCTCAATGTGTCAGTCCTTATCAAGGCTCAAGTATATCACCCCGCATTCACACTTCAGCAGATCTCCAAGCATTCACTTCTCAATAAATCAATTCATATCCACATTTCAGCAAGTGGTTACATGTTCATATTTAATATTCACTACCAATCTGTGTTACTGCTTCTGCTACCTGGCTGCAAACACATTAGTTGAAGTGCAAAAACAGTCTCTGTTCCTGAGCAATTACTTTGGACAAAAGCAACCTGCCAACTGCAGAGAATTGTGAGGTTCCAGTGTTATAATTGGTATTCCACAGTAAACGCTTTCATAGTTATGGAATATTTTCCTTGAAATTTCTCATCAGACACTTGTTTATGTTAGGCGTAATATGAGTCTGGGCCTGACACTTGCTGGCCGTACACGGTACGCAAACGAGAGCGCTGATTTTTTCACATGCAATATCCATTTACAATACCATTGGTGCACCAAATTGTGCATGACCTAATCTAAATCTTGGCTTTATCCCTTTAAAATATGAAACTTGGCACATCTGCAACACAGATTTTGGTTTCATTTTGCAGTTTGAAAAGGATCGAATGCAATCTGAAAGGGTCGGTCCTACATGCCACAATCTATATCGCTGGTAGTACAGATACCAAAGCTAGCAAGAGACAGGAGAAACAATAAAACGTTTCCAGATTTAAATCTAATTCTGTACAGAAACAAAACCACTGGTTATAAATCCAGCATAAAACTTTCACATCTATGTTAAACTAATTCCAAAGCTGAACTGATCAAATGTGAAACACATGTTTGAAGTTGTACAATATCCTTTTCTGGAGACCTTTGAGCGTCACTGGAGGGGTGTAAAACTCTCTGGGATGAATGTAAATCAGATGTCTACGTATCTGACTAAACCAAGCCAGTACCACCAAACAATGGGGTCTTAACAATATCACAACACAGCAGGTGAATCATTCTAGGTGCCTGTGTCATGACAAAATTCTCCACTATGGCAAAGTGTGACTTATCTCCAGATGTTGCTGTGATGTTGTTCATTCTCTGTCTCTTTCTCTCTGTCTCGTTCTCTATCTCTGGTCTCTTTCTGGTCTGTCTCTCTCTGGTCTCTCTCTGGTCTCTCTCTGGTCTCTCTCTCTCTGGTCTCTCTCTGGTCTCTCTCTCTCTGGTCTCTCTCTGGTCTCTCTCTGGTCTCTCTCTGGTCTCTCTCTCTCTGGTCTCTCTCTGGTCTCTCTCTCTCTGGTCTCTCTCTGGTCTCTCTCTGGTCTCTCTCTGGTCTCTCTCTCTTTGTCTCTCTGTCAGGAGAGGCCTCTGATATGCCTCTATGTTAACAGTGCATTAGAACAGGCAGAGTGAAGGCTTAACAGTGTAAACAGGCGGCGCCTGTAGGGAGTGTGGACAGCCTCGTTGGCCTAGAGGACTGAAGACTTTGCTGGGGAACGCTCCCATCTCTAATTGCCCCGCTGGATTCCAGCTATGAGTCAATGCTACAGAGCGCAATGTTCTGCCAATCCTACGAACGCTATGAAAACGCTCCCAAATATGCATCACATTCACATACACCATGTACCACATCACTTTCAATACATCACACAGCGTATTGAGTTGATTCTGTTCTGAAGTCTTTGGGGATTACATAAGTTTGATACAATTTTCATTTTTTAAACAACTAATTGACTGACCTGAATTCCATTTAGTTCGTTGTTTTTTTTTCTGTAAGCTCAATGCGCAGTTTCTCTAGAGATAAATCAGATCAAACCTGAACTGTGCGATGTAGTAGGGAGTTGTAGTTTCCAACAGGCCAATATTCTACATAGTTTATTGCAGAAAACGTGTTAATTCACTTCAATGACGAACCATCAAACAGGCAAAGAGTCAATACAGGACTAAGATTGAATCGTACTACACCGGCTCTGACGCTCGTCGGATGTGGCAGGGCTTGAAAACTATTACAGACTACAAAGGGAAGCACAGCCGCGAGCTGCCCAGTGACACAAGACTTCCAGACGAGCTAAACCACTTCTATGCTCGCTTCGAGGCAAGCAACACTGAAGCATGCATGAGAGCACCAGCTGTTCCGGATGACTATGTGATCACGCTCTCCGTAGCCGATGTGAGTAAGACTTTTAAGCAGGTCAACATTCACAAGGCCGCATGGCCAGACGGATTACCAGGACGTGTACTCCGAGCATGTGCTGACCAACTGGCAAGTGTCTTCACTGACATTTTCAACATGTCCCTGACTGAGTCTGTATTACCAACATGTTTCAAGCAGACCACCATAGACCCGTGCCCAAGGACTCTAAGATAACCTGCCTAAATGACTACCGACCCGTAGCACTGACGTCTGTAGCCATGAAGTGCTTTGAAAGGCTGGTCATGGCTCACATCAACACCATTATCCCAGAAACCCTAGACCCACTCCAATTTGCATACCGCCCCAACAGATCCACAGATGATGCAATCTCTATTGCACTCCACACTGCCCTTTCCCACCTGGACAAGAGGAACACCTACGTGAGAATGCTATTCATTGACTACAGCTCAGCATTCAACACCATAGTGCCCTCAAAGCTCATCACCAAGCTAAGGATCCTGGGACTAAACACCTCCCTCTGCAACTGGATCCTGGACTTCCTGACGGGCCGCCCCCAGGTGGTAAGGGTAGGTAACAACACATCTGCCACACTGATCCTCAACACGGGGGCCCCTCAGGGGTGCGTGCTCAGTCCCCTCCTGTACTCCCTGTTCACCCATGACTGCATGGCCAGGCACGACTCCAACACCATCATTAAGTTTGCCGACGACACAACAGTGGGAGGCCTGATCACCGACAATGATGAGACAGTCTATAGGGAGGAGGTCAGAGACCTGGCCGTGTGGTGCCTTGATAACAACCTCTCCCTCAACGTGACCAAGACAAAGTAGTTGATTGTGGACTACAGGAAAAAAAAGAGGACTGAGCATTCTCATCGACGGGGCTGTAGTGGAACAGGTTGAGAGCTTCAAGTTCCTTGGTGTCCACATCACTAACAAACTATCATGGTCCAAACACACCAAGACAGTCGTGAAGAGGGCACGACAAAGCCTACTCCCCCTCAGGAGACTGAAAAGATTTGGCATGGGTCCTCAGATCCTCAAAATATTCTACAGCTGCACCATTGAGAGCATCCTGACTGGTTGCATCACCGCCTGGTATGGCAACTGCTTGGCCTCCGACCGCAAGGCACTACAGAGGGTAGTGCGTACGGCCCAGTACATCACTGGGGCCAAGCTTCCTGCCATCCAGGACCTCTATACCAGGCGGTGTCAGAGGAAGACCCTCAAAATTGTCAAAGACTCCAGCCACCCTAGTCATAGACTGTTCTCTCTGCTACCGCACGGCAAGCGGTACCGGAGTGCCAAGTCTAGGTCCAAAAGACTTCTCAACAGCTTCTAACCCCAAGCCATAAGACTCCTGAACAGCTAATCATGGCTACCCGGACTATTTGCACTGCCCCCCCACCCCATCTTTTTACGCTGCTGCTACTCTGTTAATTATTCATGCATAGTCACTTTAACTCTACCCACATGTACATATTACTTCAACTACCTCAACTAGCCGGTGCCCCCGCACATTGACTCTGCACTGGTACCCCCCTGTATATATAGCCTCCCTACTGTTATTTTATTTTACTTCTGCTCTTTTTTTCTCAACACTTTTTTGTTGTTGTTTTATTTTACTTTTTTATTAAAAATAAATGCACTGTTGGTTAAGGGCTGTAAGTAAGCATTTCACTGTAATGTCTGCACCTGTTGTATTCGGCGCATGTGGCCAATCAAATTGGATTTTATTTGAATCCATTGCACGCCTACTTGTCCGGTCTGTGTGGGGCAGACATGGAGAGGGAGAGAAGAGAGAAGAACGTGCGATTGAGAGGGATAGAGACAGGGCGGAAGAAGGAAAGTGAGAGGGGTAACTCGGCCCAAAATGTGTCTCCTCCAGCAGGTGGCATTTTTTTGTTTTTGTTTCGCCCACCAATCGAGGAGTTTTTGTTTGGATGTCAATGAGAGAGTGTAGAATTTGGTCAATAAAAAATGTAATGGCTTATTTGTTACGTGAGGTTTATTTAATCTAATAGAAGTTTCGTAATGCTTAAGTTGTTACTAGTGTACTGATATAAGTAGGACACATGAAATCCTGGAAACTTTGAGAAAAAACACTTTATATCAGAGTTGTCCCTGTTGAAATTCGAGACGGTCTATGCATATTTATGAGGCTAGCATAGCATCTCACTCTCCATTGAAAACAGGCGGTTGACGTCAACACCCCTCATCAAATATTTTCAAAAAAGTATTCAAATAATGAGATGTATCCATCAATCCAAAGAGAGGAACAGGAGGGAGCTTGGTGTTGTATTAAAGTAAAGTATTGTGAATAAATGATGGTTCATAAGTGATCAGCCGTAATGGACAGTCACTACCATCATGGGACTTTTATTCATTGTTTTATTTTGTGTTGTTACAGCATTCAACCCACATAATTAATAGTGCGTTTAATGTTTTAAAAAATAAACCAAAACTGAAAACCGTGATTATTTTTTAATAATCGAACCAAAACCGAACCGACCTCAAAAAGCACAAATCGCTCAGCACTACCTTCTGGCGTCTTCTTCCTTTCGAAACCTTCAAATGTCTCCCACTAGCTAGCCAACCAAGCCACTGAACACTACAGTGCATATGTCAACATAACTCCACAACATAAGTTTTATTTCATTCCATTAAAAAAATGACAAACATCCATCCTACTCTCTGGACAGTACCTGTGTCTGTACTCTAGCTACTTGACATTAGTCTCTGGGCTGGAGGGACACGGTATCCTGGTCTGACTCTGGAGGCTGGTCTGGTCTGAGTAGAGGGGTAGTCCTGGGGCTGTGGTCTGGCGGCTCTGGGGCAGACGAGGTCTGGAGGGGGGTGTATAAAGGTGTCTCTTGTTGGGAGATGTGACGGCGGTCAGGCTAGGCCAGGTAGATGATGTTTCTCTGGGCTCAGAGGCCTGTGTGATGCATGTCCCACAGACAACCAGCCCCCTGCTACATCAATACCTCAACAACACCCACCCCACCTGGGCGTACTGAGAGATTTACCCCTGTCTACACACCATTCACTCACTGTCTCATACACTCCCAACAGGCCTGGTTAACACACTGTCCCATACATTCCCAACAGTCCTGGTTAACACACTGTCCCATACACTCCCAACAGGCCTGGTTAACACACTGTCCCATACACTCCCAACAGGCCTGGTTAACACACTGTCCCATACACTCCCAACAGGCCTGGTTAACACACTGTCCCATTCACTCCCAACAGTCCTGGTTAACACACTGTCCCATACACTCCCAACAGGCCTGGTTAACACACTGTCCCATACACTCCCAACAGGCCTGGTTAACACACTGTCCCATTCACTCCCAACAGGCCTGGTTAACACACTGTCCCATACACTCCCAACAGGCCTGGTTAACACACTGCCATACACTCTCAACAGGCCTGGTTAACACACTGTCCCATACACTCTCAACAGGCCTGGTTAACACACTGTCCCATACACTCCCAACAGTCCTGGTTAACACACTGTCCCATTCACTCCCAACAGGCCTGGTTAACACACTGTCCCATACACTCCCAACAGTCCTGGTTTACACACTGTCCCATACACTCCCAACAGTCCTGGTTAACACACTGTCCCATACACTCCCAACAGGCCTGGTTAACACACTGTCCCATACACTCCCAACAGTCCTGGTTTACACACTGTCCCATACACTCCCAACAGGCCTGGTTAACACACTGTCCCATACACTCCCAACAGGCCTGGTTAACACACTGTCCCATTCACTCCCAACAGGCCTGGTTAACACACTGTCCCATACACTCCCAACAGTCCTGGTTAACACACTGTCCCATTCACTCCCAACAGGCCTGGTTAACACACTGTCCCATACACCCCCAACAGGCCCGTTTACACACTGCGGTTTCCAGGGAATGTTTGTGAAACGGCAGCTCGGTAGTCGGTACTAAACAACGCTAGTGTTGAGCAGGGGCTACTACGCTTGAGAAAGCAGAGGTATATTTTTAATTTCTTGATAAGCTGCCTTGAAATGTTTCCATAATTAGCTTCTGGTTAACAAGCAAGGCACCATATTTCATACGACCCTTGTCACTGCAGTATTAGAGAGCCCAAAGTGTTTGGAACCGTTAGAGACCATGGCTCCATCCCACATGGCACCCTATTTTCCGATATAGTGCACTACTTTTGACCAGGGCCATATGGGTTGTACACAAAGTAGTGTACTATAAAGGGACTAGGGTGCCATTTGGGACAGGGCCCATATCAGGGTGGATTTGGTCTAATGAGACCCATTAACTCAGAGGGAGTTAGACCAGTGTTTTACAACAGGCCTGGTCAGGCCCCCAACCATCCATCCTTCAGAGAGCTGGGGAATGTGCCTGGACGATACACCTTGAACACGGACCCAGCTCCATCCATGAATTAGTAAACTGATCTGGCCCACTGGCGAGGTTAAACTGATTAAGCATTTGGACACAATTATGACACAACTGTTGCATTATGTCAGAGTTAGAGCCTGTCAACTTCAGCCCCGGTTGACCAGGTGTCCAATACAAAACCATGATAAAATGTTAAGGATATTACTAAAGCATAATATTGCATTCCAGATCAATGTAATTAGAGTGTATCGCATGTAGTGAATTGTCCATACTTTGATACCTGGTTACACAGTCTGAGACAGGTTAACTGTTCCAGTCTGAGACAGGTTAACGAGACAGGGTAGCTGTTCCAGTCTGAGACAGGTTAACGAGACAGGGTAGCTGTTCCAGTCTGAGACAGGTTAACGAGACAGGGTAACTGTTCCAGTCTGAGACAGGATAGTTGTTCCAGTCTGAGACAGGGTAACTGTTCTAGTCTGAGACAGGGTAGCTGTTCCAGTCTGAGACAGGGTAGCTGTTCCAGTCTGAGACAGGTTAACTGTTCCAGTCTGAGACAGGGTAGCTGTTCCAGTCTGAGACAGGGTAACTGTTCCAGTCTGAGACAGGGTAACTGTTCCAGTCTGAGACAGGGTAACTGTTCCAGTCTTGTACAGGGTAGCTGTTCCAGTCTGAGACAGGGTAACTGTTCCAGTCTGAGACAGGGTAGCTGTTCCAGTCTGAGACAGGGTAACTGTTCCAGTCTGAGACAGGGTAACTGTTCCAGTCTGAGACAGGGTAACTGTTCCAGTCTGAGACAGAGTAACTGTTCCAGTCTGAGACAGGGTAGCTGTTCCAGTCTGAGACAGGTTAACTGTTCCAGTCTGAGACAGGGTAGCTGTTCCAGTCTGAGACAGGGTAACTGTTCCAGTCTGAGACAGGGTAACGAGACAGTGTAGCTGTTCCAGTCTGAGACAGGGTAACTGTTCAGTCTGAGACAGGGTAACTGTTCCAGTCTGAGACTGGGTAGCTGTTCCAATCTGAGACAGGGTAACTGTTCCAGTCTGAGACAGGGTAGCTGTTCCAGTCTAAGACAGGGTAACTGTTCCAGTCTGAGACAGGGTAGCTGTTCCAGTCTGAGACAGGGTAACTGTTCCAGTCTTGTACAGGGTAGCTGTTCCAGTCTGAGACAGGGTAACTGTTCCAGTCTGAGACAGAGTAACTGTTCCAGTCTGAGACAGGGTAGCTGTTCCAGTCTGAGACAGGGTAGCTGTTCCAGTCTGAGACAGGGTAACTGTTCCAGTCTGAGACAGGGTAACGAGACAGTGTAGCTGTTCCAGTCTGAGACAGGGTAGCTGTTCCAGTCTGAGACAGGGTAACTGTTCCAGTCTGAGACAGGGTAACTGTTCTAGTCTGAGACAGGGTAACTGTTCCAATCTGAGACAGGGTAACTGTTCCAGTCTGAGACAGGGTAACTGTTCCAATCTGAGATAGGTTAACTGTTCCAGTCTGAGACAGGGTAGCTGTTCTAGTCTGAGACAGGGTAGCTGTTCCAGTCTGAGACAGGGTAACTGTTCTAGTCTGAGACAGGGTAACTGTTCCAATCTGAGACAGGGTAACTGTTCCAGTCTGAGACAGGGTAACTGTTCCAATCTGAGACAGGGTAACTGTTCCAGTCTGAGACAGGGTAACTGTTCCAGTCTGAGACAGGGTAACTGTTCCAGTCTGAGACAGGGTAACTGTTCCAGTCTGAGACAGGGTAACTGTTCCATTCTGAGACATGGTAACTGTTCCAGTCTGAGACAGGGTAACTGTTCCAGTCTGAGACAGGGTAGCTGTTCCAGTCTAAGACAGGGTAGCTGTTCCAGTCTGAGACAGGTTAACGAGACTGGGTAGCTGTTCCAGTCTAAGACAGGGTAGCTGTTCCAGTCTGAGACAGGTTAACTGTTCCAGTCTGAGACAGGGTAGCTGTTCCAGTCTGAGACATGGTAACTGTTCCAGTCTGAGACAGGGTAACTGTTCCAATCTGAGACTGGGTAGCTGTTCCAATCTGAGACAGGGTAACTGTTCCAGTCTGAGACAGGGTAGCTGTTCCAGTCTGAGACAGGGTAGCTGTTCCAGTCTGAGACAGGGTAACTGTTCCAATCTGAGAAAGGGTAGCTGTTCCAGTCTGAGACAGGGTAACTGTTCCAGTCTAAGACACGGTAAATGTTCCAGTCTGAGACAGGTTAACTGTTCCAGTCTGAGATAGGGTAGCTGTTCCAGTCTAAGACAGGGTAACTGTTCCAATCTGAGACAGGGTAACTGTTCCAGTCTGAGACAGGGTACCTGTTCCAATCTGAGACAGGATAACTGTTCCAGTCTGAGACAGGGTAACTGTTCCAGTCTGAGACAGGGTAGCTGTTCCAATCTGAGACAGGGTAACTGTTCCAGTCTGAGACACGGTAAATGTTCCAGTCTGAGACAGGTTAACTGTTCCAGTCTGAGATAGGGTAGCTGTTCCAGTGTGAGACAGGGTAACTGTTCCAGTCTAAGACTGGGTAACTGTTCCAGTCTAAGACAGGGTAACTGTTCCAATCTGAGACAGGGTAACTGTTCCAGTCTGAGACAGGGTAGCGGTTCCAGTCTGAGACAGGGTAGCTGTTCCAGTCTGAGACAGGGTAGCTGTCCAGTCTGAGACAGGGTAACTGTTCCAGTCTGAGACAGGGTAACTGTTCCAGTCTGAGACATGGTAACTGTTCCAATCTGAGACAGGGTAACTGTTCCAGTCTGAGACAGGGTAGATGTTCCAGTCTGAGACTTGGTAACTGTTCCAGTCTGAGACAGGGTAACTGTTCCAGTCTGAGACAGGGTAACTGTTCCAGTCTGAGACAGGGTAACTGTTCCAGTCTGAGACAGGGTAACTGTTCCAGTCTGAGACAGGATAACTGTTCCAGTCTGAGACAGGGTAACTGTTCCAGTCTGAGACAGGGTAGCTGTTCCAGTCTGAGAAAGGTTAACTGTTCCAGTCTGAGACAGGGTAACTTTTCCAGTCTGAGACAGGGTAACTGTTCAGTCTGAGACAGGGTAACTGTTCCAGTCTGAGACTGGGTAGCTGTTCCAATCTGAGACAGGGTAACTGTTCCAGTCTGAGACAGGGTAGCTGTTCCAGTCTTGTACAGGGTAGCTGTTCCAGTCTGAGACAGGGTAACTGTTCCAGTCTGAGACAGGGTAACTGTTCCAATCTGAGACAGGGTAACTGTTCCAGTCTTGTACAGGGTAACTGTTCCAGTCTGAGACAGGGTAACTGTTCCAGTCTGAGACAGGGTAACTGATCCAGTCTGAGACAGGGTAGCTGTTCCAGTCTGAGATAGGTTAACTGTTCCAGTCTTGTACAGGGTAACTGTTCCAGTCTGAGACAGGGTAACTGTTCCAGTCTGAGACAGGGTAACTGTTCCAGTCTGAGACAGGGTAGCTGTTCCAGTCTGAGACAGGGTAACTGTTCCAGTCTGAGACAGGGTAACTGTTCCAATCTGAGACAGGGTAACTGTTCCAGTCTGAGACAGGGTAACTGTTCCAATCTGAGACAGGGTAACTGTTCCAGTCTGAGACAGGGTAGCTGTTCCAGTCTGAGACAGGGTAGCTGTTCCAGTCTGAGACAGGGTAACTGTTCCAGTCTGAGACAGGGTAACTGTTCCAATCTGAGACAGGGTAACTGTTCCAGTCTGAGACAGGGTAGCTGTTCCAGTCTGAGACAGGGTAACTGTTCCAGTCTGAGACAGGGTAACTGTTCCAGTCTTGTACAGGGTAACTGTTCCAGTCTGAGACAGGGTAACTGTTCCCGTCTGAGACAGGGTAGCTGTTCCAGTCTGAGACAGGGTAACTGTTCCAGTCTGAGACAGGGTAACTGTTCCAGTCTTGTACAGGGTAACTGTTCCAGTCTGAGACAGGGTAACTGTTCCAGTCTGAGACAGGGTAACTGTTCCAGTCTGAGACAGGGTAGCTGTTCCAGTCTGAGACAGGGTAACTGTTCCAGTCTGAGACAGGGTAACTGTTCCAATCTGAGACAGGGTAACTGTTCCAGTCTGAGACAGGGTAACTGTTCCAATCTGAGACAGGGTAACAGTTCCAGTCTGAGACAGGGTAGCTGTTCCAGTCTGAGACAGGGTAACTGTTCCAGTCTGAGACAGGGTAACTGTTCCAGTCTTGTACAGGGTAACTGTTCCAGTCTGAGACAGGTTTACTGTTCCAGTCTGAGATAGGGTAGCTGTTCCAGTCTGAGACAAGGTAACTGTTCCAGTCTAAGACAGGGTAACTGTTCCAGTCTAAGACAGGGTAACTGTTCCAATCTGAGACAGGGTAACTGTTCCAGTCTGAGACAGGGTAGCTGTTCCAGTCTGAGATAGGGTAGCTGTTCCAGTCTGAGACAGGGTAGCTGTTCCAGTCTGAGACAGGGTAACTGTTCCAGTCTTTTACAGGGTAACTGTTCCAGTCTGAGACAGGGTAACTGTTCCAGTCTGAGACAGGGTAACTGTTCCAGTCTTGTACAGGGTAACTGTTCCAGTCTGAGACAGGGTAACTGTTCCAGTCTGAGACAGGGTAACTGTTCCAGTCTGAGACAGGGTAACTGTTACAGTCTGAGACAGGGTAACTGTTCCAGTGTTGTACAGGGTAACTGTTCCAGTCTGAGACAGGGTAACTGTTCCAGTCTGAGACAGGGTAGCTGTTCCAGTCTGAGACAGGGTAACTGTTCCAGTCTGAGACAGGGTAACTGTTCCAGTCTTGTACAGGGTAACTGTTCAAGTCTGAGACAGGGTAAATGTTCCAGTCTGAGACAGGGTAACTGTTCCAGTCTTGTACAGGCTAACTGTTCCAGTCTGAGACAGGGTAACTGTTCCAGTCTGAGACAGGGTAGCTGTTCCATTCTGAGACAGGGTAACTGTTCCAGTCTTGTACAGGGTAACTGTTCCAGTCTGAGACAGGGTAATTGTTCCAGTCTGAGACAGGGTAGCTGTTCCAGTCTGAGATAGGGTAACTGTTCCAGTCTGAGACAGGGTAACTGTTCCAATCTGAGACAGGGTAACTGTTCCAGTCTGAGACAGGGTAGCTGTTCCAATCTGAGACAGGGTAGCTGTTCCAGTCTGAGACAGGGTAACTGTTCCAGTCTGAGTCAGGGTAGCTGTCCAGTCTGAGACAGGGTAACTGTTCCAGTCTGAGACAGGGTAACTGTTCCAGTCTGAGACAGGGTAACTGTTCCAGTCTAAGACAGGGTAACTGTTCCAATCTGAGACAGGGTAACTGTTCCAGTCTGAGACAGGGTAGCTGTTCCAGTCTGAGTCAGGGTAGCTGTTCCAGTCTGAGACAGGGTAACTGTTCCAATCTGAGACAGGGTAACTGTTCCAGTCTGAGACAGGGTAGCTGTTCCATTCTGAGACAGGGTAACTGTTCCAGTCTGAGACAGGGTAGCTGTTCCAGTCTTGTACAGGGTAACTGTTCCAGTCTGAGACAGGGTAACTGTTCCAGTCTGAGACAGGGTAACTGTTCCAGTCTGAGACAGGGTAACTGTTCCAGTCTAAGACAGGGTAACTGTTCCAATCTGAGACAGGGTAACTGTTCCAGTCTGAGACAGGGTAGCTGTTCCAGTCTGAGTCAGGGTAGCTGTTCCAGTCTGAGACAGGGTAACTGTTCCAATCTGAGACAGGGTAACTGTTCCAGTCTGAGACAGGGTAGCTGTTCCATTCTGAGACAGGGTAACTGTTCCAGTCTGAGACAGGGTAGCTGTTCCAGTCTTGTACAGGGTAACTGTTCCAGTCTGAGACAGGGTAACTGTTCCAGTCTGAGACAGGGTAGCTGTTCCAGTCTGAGACAGGTTAACTGTTCCAGTCTGAGACAGGGTAACTGTTCCAATCTGAGACAGGGTAACTGTTCCAGTCTGATACAGGGTAGCTGTTCCAGTCTGAGACAGGGTAACTGTTCCAGTCTGAGACAGGGTAACTGTTCCAGTCTTGTACAGGGTAACTGTTCCAGTCTGAGACAGGTTAACTGTTCCAGTCTGAGACATGGTACCTGTTCCAGTCTGAGAAAGGTTAACTGTTCCATTCTGAGACAGGGTAACTGTTCCAGTCTCAGACACAGTAAATGTTCCAGTCTGAGACAGGTTAACTGTTCCAGTCTGAGACCTGGTAATTGTTCCAGTCTGAGACAGGGTAACTGTTCCAGTCTGAGACAGGGTAGCTGTTCCAGTCTGAGACAGGATAACTGTTCCAGTCTGAGACAGGGTAGCTGTTCCAGTCTGAGACAGGGTACCTGTTCCAGTCTAAGACACGGTAAATGTTCCAGTCTGAGACAGGTTAACTGTTCCAGTCTGAGACATGGTAATTGTTCCAGTCTGAGACAGGGTAGCTGTTCCAGTCTGAGACAGGGTAACTGTTCCAGTCTGAGACAGGGTAGCTGTTCCAATCTGAGACAGGGTAACTGTTCCAGTCTAAGCACGGTACATTTTCCAGTCTGAGACATGGTAACTGTTCCAATCTGAGACAGGGTAACTGTTCCAGTCTGAGACAGGGTAGCTGTTCCAGTCTGAGACAGGGTAACTGTTCCAGTCTGAGACAGGGTAACTGTTCCAGTCTGAGACAGGGTAACTGTTCCAGTCTTGTACAGGGTAACTGTTCCAGTCTGAGACAGGTTAACTGTTCCAGTCTGAGACAGGGTAACTGTTCCAGTCTGAGAAAGGTTAACTGTTCCATTCTGAGACAGGGTAACTGTTCCAGTCTGAGACAGGGTAACTGTTCCAGTCTCAGACAGGGTAACTGTTCCAGTCTGAGAAAGGTTAACTGTTCCAGTCTGAGACAGGGTAGCTGTTCCAGTCTGAGACAGGGTAACTGTTCCAATCTGAGAAAGGATAACTGTTCCAGTCGTAGACAGAGTAACTGTTCCAATCTGAGACAGGGTAACTGTTCCAGTCTGAGACAGGGTAGCTGTTCCAGTCTGAGACAGGGTAACTGTTCCAGTCTGAGACAGGGTAGCTGTTCCAGTCTGAGACAGGGTAGCTGTTCCAGTCTGAGACAGGGTAGCTGTTCCAGTCTGAGAAAGGGTAACTGTTCCAGTCTGAGACAGGGTACCTGTTCCAGTCTGAGAAAGGTTAACTGTTCCATTCTGAGACAGGGTAACTGTTCCAGTCTTGTACAGGGTAGCTGTTCCAGTCTCAGACAGGGTAACTGTTCCAGTCTGAGACAGGGTAGCTGTTCCAGTCTGAGACAGGGTAACTGTTCCAGTCTGAGACAGGGTAACTGTTCCAGTCTGAGACAGGGTAACTGTTCCAGTCTTGTACAGGGTAACTGTTCCAGTCTGAGACAGGGTAACTGTTCCAGTCTGAGACAGGGTAGCTGTTCCAATCTGAGACAGGGTAGCTGTTCCAGTCTGAGACAGGGTAACTGTTCCAGTCTGAGACAGGGTAGCTGTTCCAGTCTGAGACAGGGTAACTGTTCCAGTCTGAGACAGGGTATCTGTTCCAGTCTGAGACAGGGTAACTGTTCCAGTCTGAGACAGGGTAACTGTTCCAATCTGAGACAGGGTAACTGTTCCAATCTGAGACAGGGTAACTGTTCCAGTCTGAGACAGGGTAACTGTTCCAGTCTGAGACAGGGTAGCTGTTCCAGTCTGAGACAGGTTAACTGTTCCAGTCTGAGACAGGGCCTTGTTTTGTTCTCATTGTGGCTTCATAACGCTTTTATTTGGTGGTAATGTGGTGGTAATAAATATCAAAATGGCATCATTTTAGTATTTAGATCATATCCTAATTCTAAATTACTGTAGAAAGGGAGAGGGAGAGAGAGAGAGAGAGAGAGAGAGAGAGAGAGAGAGAGAGAGAGAGAGAGAGAGAGAGAGAGAGAGAGAGAGAGATGACAGTATTGCATTACTGTTAAGAGATTGACTGAAAAACTTTTATGGCCTGACAAGAACTTGGCCTGGCCTAGTCGACAAGGAAAACAAGCAAGATCTATCTATTTCCATGCCAAAACATCAGTCTCAGACCATTTCTGCCAGCAGTGTCATCATACTAATATATGTATCGCATATGCTCAGTGTTTCTCTACTACTATCATGACTCCCAAGGCAGCCAATTGGCAAATAGGATCTGACATAGGGCATAAGAGAAGGATGACAGGACATTATGGCTTCATTGCACCAATGGAATACATAGAATAACCATTGGGCATGGTTATCGACAGGCTTGATTGATAAGCGATTGGGAGGGTTGGTAAATGAATGATTGACAGTAGGCAGGGACACTCTGAACCCACAGTCATATAGTGGTAATATGGGTTGACACTGTCATTCTACTTACACCACAGGCTGTTACTGTGGGCTCCTGTTGCTTTGTGCTCCGAATCCAATTACTCTGGCCTTTCAAATTCTAGGCCAGCTATCAGAATTCAGGTTCCCCATACAATTATCAATTTAGTCCTGACATGTAGAATAAGCCTCATCTCTCTCTCTCCTCTATTGCCTCTGAGTATCCAAGTTGAACTGTACAGAGCTCTCCCTCCCCTTCTCCTCCAGTACAGAGTGTGGATCTCAGACCTACAGACCTGACCATCTGGGTTAAACGACTGAATCATACGTCTTCATTGCAGGTAGCTGCTACCGGGCCAGAGTCCCGGACTCTGAAAGATTGTGCCGGCTGAGCAGTCCAGACAGGCCAGAGTGTCAGCGGCTCGTACTGGTACAAACACATTAATATCAACGTCAGTCGCCACCCACACCCTGCGCCCAGACAGCTCCGGTTTCAGTACAGCGTTCAGGGAAAAAGTCAGGTCATGTGCAGAACCTCAGTTTTAATTAGCTAATGGCACTTGTCGTTTCATCTCCTGCATCGGAGCTGATTGTTCACAAAAGACTCCATTTACCCGAAGAAAACACAACGCCATCTTGGCAATGGAAGCCGCTGTATGTCTCAACGTCTGCTTCTAGGGGATTTGGCCTCTCTTCCAAAAATCAGTCAAATAAATCTAAATATATATATATGTTTGCTGGTTTCACACCCGTGGAAAAAAAAAGGAAATTCCATGATCTATGCTTTTTTTCCAGCAGGACGCTGGCTGGCTGCAGTCAGTTTTCCTTCAGCCTGTGGTGGTGTGTGTGTTTAGAGAGTGGCTTCATTAGCAGCTGGGGTGTGTTTTATCATTATGCTGTGGGTGGCTCAGTGCAACTCAGAGTTCTCAATCATTCTCAAGACTAAAACCGAATCTTTATTCCATTTGGAGAGAGGGTAGAATACCAAATGTGTTCTTAAAGTAAAATGGGGTAACACTATTTTACGGTTCAAAGAAATGACCAGGTATTTACTTGAAAGTACATGGTAAAATGGTAATTACATCTGCACTCATTTCTTTTCAGGCAGCAATGACGGCCATAGCCAATATCTTTTAATGAATTATGAGTAAAATAAACCATATATTCTATTTTATCCTACACATTGCTCAAATAAAGGGGACACATTCAGTTGGCATTACGGCTCTGGGCCCGGTTGTATAAAACATCTTAAGTTAATTTCCCCCTTATCTTTTCCCTAAAAGTTTCTTTAACTTTAAGTCAGTTGCATAAAACATTTTATGGTGAGTTTCCTCCTTAAATTGAGTGATATCAATGTAAACACCATTTGTGGAGGTGAATGTTGCATTGCTAAGCCCTGGAAAACATCCACCAGCTAGCTAGCTACTTAGCTAAACAATGTAAGGTACATAATCCATGGCTACAAAGCTGCTGGCTAGCTAGGTACCTACTCTGTAAGTTCGCTTGATGTTCTAGAAAGTGATAGAAAGAAGTTGAGAAAAAAATAACTAAAGGAAACGTGTTTTATTATCTTCTGAATCAATTTGTTTCTCCTCTTGAATGTAAAAGTTATATTTTGCAATCTCCCAAAATAAATGTGATCTCTTTGATGAGATGTTCAGTCAGTGAATCAGGTAATCTCCATAGTAACCAGATACTTTTTCTGCCATACACTCCTATAAACTACCGCAAAATCCTTAAATTATGCCCTTACCTAAGGAAATGTTTGAAGGGCTCTATGCAACACCGTTAAACAATTCCCTTAGGTAAGGCAAATTTATTCCTTAAGGTAAACCCTTAAGGGAAACACTTAAGATGTTTTATTCCCTGTCCTTAACAGGCACTCAATAGCCTCCACACAACAACAAAAAACAATGATGAAATAAACACACAGGGTTTAAGATTAAAGAGTATACCACCCCAATGAATTCTACTATCTAAAAGCTAACATGACTCAACTTTTCAGGTCACTGAAAAAAGTGAGGGAGCACAAGAAAATCCTTCAACAGGTATTCTCAACATTCCCATTGTTCATTATTGGGCAAGACCTACAATGGACAGGATTTCAAAACAATTTCATAAAATTTTTCCATTCAAGTAATCTGAAGAGTGTCTCATCAACTTCTATATTATATAGGGATTCCACAGTTTAGATTAATATTTATCTGAACTTCAGGGTACGGAGTGGAGCGATCTGTCCCAGAGACATCAAATCCGCCGGACCGTCTCGATATAACCCATTAAGATATCAAAGCCTGTGACTATGTCAGGGCACCGGTCGCTGGATATATTTTTAATATTTATGCAGACAAAAGAAAAAATTTAATAAACTAAAACAACACTGTGAATTAGGCATGAAACACAACAGGATATTGCAGGGAGATTATGCAGTTTCTTTTTCACCCGTGCCTGCCTGACTACCATACAACAGCCCTGGGGCCCGCAGTAATTGGAGGGGGGAACTTAAAAAGCACCTCTACAAGTTTAGAGAGCTTTACAAGTGATCTGTAACGCAATGGTTACAGATGGAGCTGCAATTTTTATGTGGGCCAGCGTTAAACATAGCCAGGTATGGACAGTGACAAGCGAGAGGTCGGGGGTACAACTTTGTGTTGTGATAATGACTTTTTCCAGCCAAGACACCACATGAAACAAATGCTGTACAGCTGGAGGAAGCTGGAGGAGCCTGGAGGAAGCTGGAGGCACTGTTGTAGGCTGGAGGCACTGGAGGTGCTGGAGGAGGCTGGAGGCACTAGAAGAGGCTGGAGGAGGCTGGAGGCACTGGAGGAAGAGGGGAGTGTTATGCTTGGATGTGAGCGCAGCTCCAAGTCGTGAGCGCCCACTGGAATCTGCCGCTGGAGAAACAATAAGGGGATTAGCTGGGTTTTCTGGAGAGTTTGGTCCTAAATCGAAACGTCTCATCTGTTTCCTCTGTGTGAATAGCTAACATTCCTAAATGCCTTTGTCTATTGCATGAGTGTAGCAAACACAACAGGCATCATTCAAACGTTCCTGACTACAGAGGGAACATACGCATAAGAACTAAATAAGGACTTTAAAGAGATTGGGTTGAGACACTACGACATATACACACACACACACACACACACACATACACACACACACATTGTATGTATAAAAGCACACACACTACAAACATATAGCCCACATTTGTGACAGATTATGGCAGCGAACTATTTCCATAGTATTGCACATGTGTAACCACACAACCACATGTAAACACAAACTCATCGCCTCAGAGACATGCAAAACACGTGCACACTTTCTTCCACTTCCTCGAAGAATTTCTGTAGAACTTTAAATCTAAATACATGCTCATTAGAAGTGTTTATGCAAACCTGAATACATTTCACATTTCTGTTTATGTTCAATTTGAGAACTGAGTGTGACAATCCAACATGGATGGAATCAATACTTCCTATTGTAGGGGTTAACAGGAATTCACGTAAGTATGACTAGGATGTGTGTATGTGTGTAAGAACACTTTCTGAAGGTACTGTATAAATGTATGTGTGTGAAGGTATGTGTGTGTGTGAAGGTGTGTGTGTGTGTGAAGGTGTGTGTGTGTGTGTGTGTGTGTGTGTGTGTTTGAGGCCTTTCTGAGGTCTGGGTTCTGTAGCGTGGGCGCACACACACACACATACACACACACATACACACACACACACATACACATACACATACACACACACACACACACACACACACACACACACACACACACACAAACACAAACACACAAACACACTGCCTCCCATCCCAGAGACAAAGTCCAGCGGCTCCACTACACTGAGCCGAATTGTTAGCATCTGGTAAGCATCTCCCTAGACACACACACCTTCACACGCATACATTTATACAGGGCCTTCAGAAAGTATTCATACCCCTTGACTTTTCCACATGTTGTTGTGTTACAGCCTGAATTCAAAATGGATTCAATTGATATATTTTCTCACCCATCTACACACAATACTCTATCATGACAAAGTGAAAACATGTTTTTAGAATTTATAGAACATTTATTGAAAATGAAATACAAAAATATCTCATTTAAATAAGTATTCACACCCCTGAGTCAATACCTGTTAGAGTCACCTTTGGCAGCGATTACAGCTGTGAGTCTTTCTGGTTAAGTCTCTAAGAGCTTTGCATACCTGGATTGTACAATATTTGCAAATTACATTTTACAAATTATTATTTAAATAATTATTCTAGCTCTGTCAAGTTGGTTGTTGATCATTGCTAGACAGCCATTTTCAAGTTTTGCCATAGATATTCAAGCTGATTTAAGTCAAAACTGTAACTAGGCCACTCAGGAACATTCAATGGCATCTTGGTAAGCAACTCCAGTGTATATTTGGCCTTGGGTTTTAGGTTATTGTCCTGCTGAAAGGTGAATTTGTCTCCCAGTGTTTGATGGAAAGCAGACTGACCCAGGTTTTCCTCTTGGATTTTGCCTGTGCTTAGATTATTTTTATCCTAAAAAACTCCCTAGTCGTTGCCGATGACAAGCATGCCCATAACATGACGCAGCCACCACCATGCTTGAAAATATGAAGAGTGATACTCAGTGATGTGTTGTGTTGGATTTGCCCCAAACATAACGCTTTGTATTCAGGACATAAAGTTAATTTCTTTGCCACATTTTTTTTCAGTTTTACTTTAGTGCCTTATTGCAAACAGGATGATAAAAAAAAAAAAAGTGTATTCTGTACAGGCTTCCTTCTTTTCACTCTGTCATTTAGGTTAGTATTGCTTAGTAACTACAATGTTGTTGATCCATCCCCAATTTTCTCCTGTCACAGCCATAAAACTATTTTAAAGCACATTTTTACTCCTGAACTTATTTAGGCTTGCCATAACAAATTAATTTTTAATTAATTTGTAAGAAATTCTAAAAACATAATTCCACTTTGACATTATGGGATATTGTGTGTAGGCCAGTAACACAAAATCTCAATTGAATCAATTTTAAATTCAGGCTGTAACACAACTAAATGTGGAAAAAGTCAAGGGGTGTGAATACTTTCTGAAGGCACTGTACACATGTATACAGTACATAAACATACAGTTCTACGTGCCACCAAACTGACATCAGTGCCAGAGTTTGAGACACACCCAGTGTACAGCAGCTTGAGCAGTCAAAATAAAATAAAAATGAAAGTGTTTAATGTATACACCAAAAAAGTGCTGGACCAAAACACAGTGAATTATTCCCAGGACTTCCTAGAATTCCCAGAATTCACTTGAAAAATCACTGTGGTACTATATACAGTACAGAGCTGAGAGAAGATTCACAACCGGAGTTACAACACACACACACACACTCATGCATGATGTCTCTGAGGAACTTCTAGGGCTCACTATAAATTCACTACTCTATGAATTTATATATAAATTCACATTAAATGTAGCTAACAATGTAATGCAGTGGTAAGTGTTAATTTACTAACTGATTTACACTAACTGAATTTAATTTAACACTTTATTTTAACACTCACCATTTTTCACACTTTCACAGCCAGTAAATTATACCAAAAATTATTTAAAAACAAATATCGCCTTGATTTCATAAAAAGAAATAGAGATACAACAGGTATTTTTGTGGTATTAGGCTATGAGCACATCACACAATAATAATTATGTTTTGGACGGTTTACTTAAAATGAGGAAGAACATTTCTGACAGGGGTTGTGAAACTCTGAATTGAGCAAGACGAGAGATTTTAGCAGTTATCCCTCTGCTCCGTAGCCTCTTCTTCCACTAGACTACTACATATTTCCCTGTGTTTGGTTTGGATAAAACGTCAATTCACTTAATACTTGTGGGACATCAAAACATTTAAACCTCCCATTTAAAGGGATTAAGTGTATGCATTGCGTGGTTATGTTAACCAGATGTGTTGGTTTTTCATGATCTGAATCCCTTCTTAAAAAACATTGAGCTAGTGAAAATAAACATGACTTCGCCCTACGCAGATTGTGGACTAATTGTGTATTTGGACTAAATCATTCTTAAGGTTGGAGGGCTTTTTCCATTTGCTAAGGGATGCCAGGGAGTGACAGTTTGACA
>NW_028159067.1:12500-113748 GCF_964263955.1 Coregonus lavaretus | reverse complement strand
AATAGTCACTATGTAGGGGATAGGGTGCCATTTGGAACATAGCCCTGGTCCATCCTAACCCTTGTCCTGATCCATCTCCTCCATTACAGCAGCCTGGTCCATCCTAACCCTTGTCCTGATCCATCTCCTCCATTACAGCAGCCTGGTCCATCCTAACCCTTGTCCTGATCCATCTCCTCCATTACAGCAGCCTGGTCCATCCTAACCCTTGTCCTGATCCAACTCCTCCATTACAGCAGCCTGGTCCATCATAACCCTTGTCCTGATCCATCTCCTCCATTACAGCAGCCTGGTCCATCCTAACCCTTGTCCTGATCCATCTCCTCCATTACAGCAGCCTGGTCCATCCTAACCCTTGTCCTGATCCATCTCCTCCATTACAGCAGTCTGGTCCATCCTAAACCCTTGTCCTGATCCATCTCCTCCATTACAGCAGTCTGGTCCATCCTAAACCCTTGTCCTGATCCATCTCCTCCATTACAGCAGCCTGGTCCATCCTAAACCCTTGTCCTGATCCATCTCCTCCATTACAGCAGCCTGGTCCATCCTAACCCTTGTCCTGATCCATCTCCTCCATTACAGCAGCCTGGTCCATCCTAACCCTTGTCCTGATCCATGTCCTACATTACAGCAGCCTGGTCCATCCTAACCCTTGTCCTGATCCATCTCCTCCATTACAGCAGCCTGGTCCATCCTAACCCTTGTCCTGATCCATCTCCTCCATTACAACAGCCTGGTCCATCCTAACCCTTGTCCTGATCCATGTCCTCCATTACAGCAGCCTAGTCCATCCTAACCCTTGTCCTGATCCATCTCCTCCATTACAGCAGTGGTCTGCCTGCTGTCTTCAACAGATACAGGAGGACAATGTGAACCCACCCACCCACACATCTAGAACACTGCCCTTTGTCTGGGGTGAAACACTCTGTCCCTCACTCACTACAATGGAGAAACAGACAGATGGAGAGAGGGAGGGAGGGAGGGAGGGAGGGAGGGAGGGAGGGAGGGAGAGAGGGAGAGAGGGAGAGAGGGAGAGAGAGAGAGAGAGAGAGAGAGAGAGAGAGAGAGAGAGAGAGAGAGAGAGAGAGAGAGAGAGAGAGAGAGAGAGAGAGAGAGAGAGAGAGAGAGAGAGAGAGAGAGAGAGAGAGAGAGAGAGAGAGAGTAGGAGGAGGGGGCTTCCTGTAGGGTTGCTGTGTGAATGCTCCCAGAATGACAATGCTGAGAGAGAGAGAGAGATGTAGAAGGAGAGAGCTGTAGAAGAGAGAGAGGGAGGAAGCAGAAGTGGGTGGTGGTGTGTGAAGGCGGAGAGGAGGGGGGTGCATTGCGGGGGCTTCCTGCGGGGTTGCCGTGTGAACGCTCTCTGAATGACAATGCTACTCTCTCAGTGCTGCTCGATGCTACCACCAGGGCCTCAACACACCATGCATTGGGGCTGCGCTGGTGCTGGTATACACACACACACACACATACCCACACACACACACACATACCCACACACACACACACATACCCACACACACACACAAATGGAATAGAATAGAAATATACACTGAGTGTACAAAACATTAAGAACACCTTCCCTTATGCCCTCAGAACAGCCTCAATTCGTCGGGGCATAGACTCTACAAGGTGTCGAAAGCATTCCACAGGGATGCTGGCCCATGTTGACTCCAATGCTTCCCTCAGTTGTGTCAAGTTGGCTGGATGTCCTTTGGGTGGTGGACCATTCTTGATACACACGGAGAACTGTTGAGCGTGAAAAACCCAGCAGTGTTGCAGTTCTTGACACAAACCGGTGCGCCTGGCGCCTACTACCATACCCCGTTCAAAGGCATTTCAATATTTTGTCTTGTCCATTCACCCTCTGAATGGCACACACACACAAACCATGGCTCAAAGATGGAAAATAACAGACTGATAGTCATTTACAATATCGTTCCAAAGATACTTAACAATTATCCAAAACAATCCCATAGCACATTAAACTGCATCAATAACGAGCGTTCAGAGTGAATTCACTTTATTGATAAAGAAGTTATTCATTTCAAACAGAGAGGGGATTCTGATGGGGATGATAAGGTAATGATGCATTCACACAAATCAGGGTTGCGCCCAAATGGCACCCTATTCCCTAGTTAGTGCACTACTTTTGACCAGGGCACATAGGGTTCTGGTCAAAAGTAGTGCACTATGTAGGTAATAGGGTGCCATTTTGGACTGAGACAGCGCAGGCAGGTCACTTCTTATAGTCAGTATTTGACATCCATCCATGTCTTAGGACATCGGGAGATGACATGGATACCCGCCACTACTGGCAACAGTGAGTGCTGTTACCTTCAAGTAGGCTTTGGTTTTGCTAGGGCATTGTGGCAGATGGACTTAAGCATCTGCCTCTAGTTCCAAAGGTTGCATGTTCGAATCCAGCGATAGAAAGTTGTTTTTAATATTTTGGTTTTAAGCCTATCCCAGACCTTAACCCTTACATTAACCATTCAGAGTTAAAACCTTAAGAATTCGGAGTTAATGCCTAAGCTTAACCTTGGAACGATACAGAGAAGTAACCAAACACTTCGACATTTGACGTTTGGAACAATTTCGAGTTGTTACGTTTGAGAAGCATGGATGAATGTCTAATTCTGATGTGAGACTATGAGATCTTGTTGGCCCAGAGATGGAAGGAATGCAGTGGATTTTTAATACAATGATTGTATTGCTGTGTTTAAGTTTAAAGTTTCTTTATTTAGCTTATATTCATATTGACTGTATAGATCTATATATGATGTGTTACAATGTTTTTGCACGTTGAGATGTGTATTATTCTGCATGTTCATGTTATGATCACGTGTTTGTTCTTTATACCGGTGCTTAACTATTCTGTGTCTTCATCCCATCCTAACACGAGACAGACTGACAGACTGACACCCACAGACAGATAGAGAGAGAGAGAGAGAGAGAGAGAGAGACAGATAGAGAGAGAGAGAGAGAGAGAGAGAGAGAGAGAGAGAGAGAGAGAGAGAGGAACATTAGTTTGGCGTTCTTCCCTCATTATCCTCTGTTTCACACGCTAAATAACTTATAAAGAGGTTCCCATCTCATCTACCATCCTTAGGTCCGTTTAGTTTGGTCGTTTTCTGTGATCGTTCAAGCATAACCGATACCCGCCCTTCCTCGCCCCCCCTCTCCTTTCCTTTCCTCTACTTCCCCCTCCTCCCCTCTCCTCCCCTCCCCCTCCTCTCCTCCCCTCCCCTATCCTCCCCACCCCTTCCCGACATTCGCACTCTCTCGCGCTTACAGGACGGCCTCTCTCTCGGTTCCATCAGCTGGAACCGAGCTGTTTATCGTATCAGTAACGCGCGTGGTGCCAGTTAGCCATTGACAACCGGGAATGTGAACCGATGGCCATGATGACTAACAGGGAGCGCTTCACGTGACGTTTTAGATAGCTGCGTCGGAACCTGTCTGGCGGTGTATTTAAAAGATAAATTGGTATGGATCCAAAGCCTCACGTGACCCAAGTATTGAGAGATACAGTCTGAATCACGTCATGATGAGTGGTCTTTGGATGAGTGTAGGTAGGCTACACTCTGTTTAGGCTAAGTGCAGTGCGGCTCACTAGTCTCAATTAAACATGAATGCAGTTATAAGTCATTCTGTTTCAGATCCTTGGAGAGCTCACGTGGTGCTGATGCAACATTGAACTTTTCTCTGTCTCTTAGGCCGTATAGCCTATACCAGGGCTCCCCAATCCTCTTACTGGAGATCTACGGGTGGGTTTTCAGTCCAACCCTAATTTAACACACCTGATTCTACTTATTAGCTGCTCAACAAGACCTTAACAAGCTGAATCAGATATGCTAAATTAGGGTTGGACTGAAAAGCTACAGGACAGTAGATCTCCAGGAAGAGGGTTGGGAAGCCCTGGCTTATACCATTCTCTAAAAGTTGGCATACTATCTCATTCACAGCATTCAGAAATCTGTGTCGCTGTTTTCAGAACCATGGACAGCTCCCGTCTTACTGAAATCGCTGTGAACTTTTCCCAACCCTCCAGAGGCTGAACTTTCAACAGTAGGCACATTATCATGATTCACCTTATTCAGGAGTCGGCTAGGCTATTATTTCAGCACCATAGACAGCTCCCGCGTGCTGAAGTGATATTTGTAAACTTTCCACAGCCTTACTGAGGCCGTTTAGGTTCTCGCTCTCTCAAATATTGGCAAATGATCAACCTAAAAGTAAAATAATAATCTCCTCAATTCTCTGTCCTCATTCTCGAGCCAGAGACTAACTGAACATTGTCAAATAAAACCGTTTTGAAAAGAATCCCATTCGTTGAAACTGTCGGGTTCAGTCAGTTCCTATGTCTTTCTCGTCTCTCTTGGATTTTGGAAAGGCGACAGCATGGGTTTATTTAGCGCGAGCGAACAGCTTGCGAACGGCAGCTCTGGGCACACACCTCCAAAAGCTTATCAGATGCATGTGCCAGGCGGACAGACGGTCCTGATGAGTGGAGGGTTCGGTAACATAAAAAAAATTAAATAAATCTACTGAGAATGCCTCTGCCCCACATAAATTGGCCTAAAAAAATGAAAGGTAGGCCCTATACTTACCTAACTGCGCAATTGTGGATAACTAAGTCTATGCTTATAGACTCTACAGACTTCTTAAACGGACACATATAGTATAATAGGCAACAGTAACTGGTTTGCTTCTCCACCAAAATAAACCTACAGTTGTATTTGTATTTTGTATTTATTATGGATCCCCATTAGCTGCTGCCAAGGCAGCAGCTACTCATCCTGGGGTCTGGCAAAATGATGGCAGTTATACAATTTTAAAACATTACAATACATTCATACCAGATTTCACAACACACTAAGTGTGTGCCCTCAGGCCCCTACTCCACTACCACATATCTACAACACAAAGCAATGTGCACGTGTGTAGTTGTGTACACTTGGTCACCAGTCACAGGATGGTAGTAGAGCTGGGCTACAGTGCTCCCTCAGCATTAGGCATAACGCAGGGTAGGCCTCCTATTGGTCACCAGTCACAGGATGGTAGTAGAGCTGGGCTACAGTGCTCCCTCAGCATTAGGCATAACGCAGGGTAGGCCTCCTATTGGTCACCAGTCACAGGATGGTAGTAGAGCTGGGCTACAGTGCTCCCTCAGCATTAGCCATAACGCAGGGTAGGCCTCCTATTGGTCACCAGTCACAGGATGGTAGTAGAGCTGGGCTACAGTACTCCCTCAGCATTAGGCATAACGCAGGGTAGGCCTCCTATTGGTCACCAGTCACAGGATGGTAGTAGAGCTAGGCTACAGTGCTCCCTCAGCATTAGGCATAACGCAGGGTAGGTCTCCTATTGGTCACCAGTCACAGGATGGTAGTAGAGCTGGGCTACAGTACTCCCTCAGCATTAGGCATAACGCAGGGTAGGCCTACTATTGGTCACCAGTCACAGGATGGTAGTAGAGCTAGGCTACAGTACTCCCTCAGCATTAGGCATAACGCAGGGTAGGTCTACTATTGGTCACCAGTCACAGGATGGTAGTAGAGCTGGGCTACAGTGCTCCCTCAGCATTAGGCATAACGCAGGGTAGGCCTCCTATTGGTCACCAGTCAAAGTCGCAGCAGGATGTTGTAAAATGTATTGAGGCTTTTGTTAAATACACCCAATATATACCCCAATACCCCTATGTAGCCTAATACATACCACAATACCCCATATGTAGCCTAATACACCTAATATATACCCCAATATATACCCCAATACCCCATATGTAGCCTAATACACCTAATATATACCCCAATATATACCCCAATACCCCATATGTAGCCTAATACACCTAATATATACCCCAATATATACCCCAATACCCTGTATGTAGCCTAATACACCTAATATATACCCCAATATATACCCCAATACCCCGTGGTATAGCCGAGTTTCCCTCCCTCCCTCCCTCTCTCTCTCTCTCTCTCTCTCTCTCTCTCTCTCTCACACACATTACAGTATGTGTAAATAGCGAAAAGGGCAAATTGGACTGGGTATGGTTGCTGATGCTGGTGCTTTTGACACTTGGCGTCGTGTAGAGCCAGAGGGAAGAGCCATGAGCAGCTTGCTTCTCCATCTTGCTGCTTGGATAGTTACCGGAGAGCTACCAGATAACGGATAAGTGAATCGGGGCGGGTGGCTCGAGGCACATCATGTGCTGCTGCAAAGCTTGGCCAGAGATTTGAGGACGGCGCTCCGGTAGCGTTAAATTGATCAGATGCTCTACTCTAGCTCAACCTGCCAGCTGATCGCATAGAAGGAAAGCAAGCTCTCTCTCTCTCTCTCTCTCTCTCGCTCCCTCTCTCTCTCTCTCTCGCTCTCTCTCTCTCTCTCTCTCTATCTCGCTCCCTCTCTCTCACTGGCTCTCTCTCTCTCTCTCTCTCTCTCTCTCTCTCTCGCTCCCTCTCTCTCACTGGCTCACTCCCTCTCTCTCCCTCCCTCTCCCCCCCTCTCTCTCTCTATCTCTCTCTCTCTCTCTCGCTCCCTCTCTCTCACTGGCTCACTCCCTCTCTCTCCCTCCCTCTCCCCCCTCTCTCTCGCTCTCTCTCTCTCTCTCTCTCTCTCTCTCTTTCTCTCACTGACTCACTCTCTCACACGCACTCGCTCGAGCTCCCCGGATTTTTCAGTCTCCAAGGCATGCAGATCTCCAAGACCATATAGCCTCCGGACTGAACAATACCGCGCGTGACAGAACGTTTCCCCCGAGGGCGAGGTGAAAAGAAAAACAAAAGCAGACCGTACCGGCGGGCGGCGGGGGTTTTTGTTTTTGGTTTGGGGGAGCGTCGAGCTTGGGGGGCAATGGAGGGAAAGTGGTACCTTGGCTGCGCCCGCGCCTTGCCTGGTGGCGGAGAAGACACGAGCTGCTACTAGAGCGAGAATCCAACTGACCGCGCTCGAGCTGCTGTAGCTGTCGGTCGACGTCTCCTGCACAGAATTGATGATGCCGCTTCTTTTTCACACGGCCGTTTTCACCTCATCCATTTTAGGATTCTATTCACCCATTCGGATTGTTCTCCGAACCTTGGAATATAGATGATTACTGTGGCATAGATTCTTCTCTTTTCTCCTCCCTCCCTTCCCCCTCTTTTTATGTAAAGGAGAAAAAGGGAAGACCAAGACTCGGGACAGCCTGTTTTCATAGACTATAGACTGTATTTTCAACATCTCCAATCGCGCGCTCTCTCTCGCTCACGCCCCAACCTGATCACCACGGCTTCTTGCTACGAGAGCAAGAGAGAGAAGAAAACTCAAATCACTAATTATCAACAAATGTGATTTAGGATTAGGTTTTAGGGAATCTTCGCTATTTGCGGATAAGCCAACAGAGAGGAGGCATAAGGTTGGATTTAGCTATTGCTCGACTATACCATAGGCTATCAAACATTGCGGATGGTACTGAAATAAATTAATTATTAAGGATTTTCACCCATTTTCTATTCTAGGCTATTTTTATCTCCAATGAGGACAAGACAACTGCAGATCCTCTCAAGCTGAACTACTGGAGAAAAAGACGCAGTATAGATATAATGTAGCCTAGTTAGGTATAAATTATTGCTAGATTTAATTCATCACCTTGCTGTCATCCATAGTTTATTATCGCATAGGATTAGGGCTAAATTTATCGATTTCTATACCTAGTGAAATGTACCACCGTATTTGCATGAGGATTCTGTCCACCTCCAATGAAAAAAATCAAGGATGCCATCCTCCTTTTTCAATGAGATAAAAACAGACATTGACATTTTAGCATTTCATTTTGGGAATACCTTCTTACATCATCAATAGGCTAAAATATAGATTTGAACCACGAACTGCTCTCCGCTGATACAACAAACCACGCCACCACCTCTCTCTCTCCCACATCACCCACCCGTTCTCCATTTAGACTCTAAGCACACACAGCGAGAGAAGTGAAGCCACCGTTTGCTCTCTCCTCAGCTCTCATCTGCGCTCTAGCTCTCTCTCCTCTCCTCAGCTCTTTTTCCCCCGCTCTCTCCAATGGAGGTGTCTTGGCCGTGAAGACCTGCTAGAGTGAGAGAGTATCGTCGACCTATAGACTAACAGACAGACCAACAGACTGACAGAAAGACCCACCACCACCTATAGGTTCTGCATGTGTGTTTAGCCCGGAGATCTATGGGGTGTAATGTGGAACGATCATTGTGACTATCCTCTCTGGTTCCTTCTTAACGATCGGCGTCTGATCTCCCCACTCCCCACAGAATGGCACGCTTCGGTGACGAGGTGCCGAACCGATACGGCGGAGGAGGAGGAGGCGGGGGTGGAGGTGGAAGTGGAGGCGGTGGCAATGCCGGTCCTCTGGGGGCCCCTGGCCGCGGCGGGAGCCGTCAAGGGGGACCCCCGGGGGGCCAGCGTGTGTACAAGCAGTCGATGGCCCAGCGGGCCCGGACTATGGCTCTGTACAACCCAATCCCGGTCCGACAAAGCTGCTTTACACTCAACCGCTCTCTCTTCATCTTCAGTGAGGACAACTTTGTGAGAAAAGCTGCTAAAAAGATTACTGAATGGCCATATCCTTTTATAACCTAATGGTGAATTACCATATCAGATCGAATGGATTCAAGGTACTGTACAAGTGTGTGTTATGTGGGGTTGTGTGTCAGGCCTATTTGTTGTGGTGTGTTGTGGTGTGGTGTTAGGGCTATGTGTGGTGTGTTGTGGTGTGGTGTTAGGGCTATGTGTGGTGTGGTGTGGTGTGGTGTTAGGGATATGTGTGGTGTGTTGTGGTGTGGTGTGGTGTTAGGGCTATGTGTGGTGTGGTGTGGTGTGGTGTTAGGGCTATGTGTGGTGTGTTGTGTTGTGGTGTGGTGTTAGGGCTATGTGTGGTGTGGTGTGATGTTAGGGCTATGTGTGGTGTGGTGTGGTGTTAGGGATATGTGTGGTGTGGTGTGGTGTGGTGTTAGGGCTATGTGTGGTGTGGTGTGGTGTGGTGTTAGGGCTATGTGTGGTGTGGTGTGGTGTTAGGGTGTTGTGTGGTGTGGTGTGGTGTTAGGGATATGTGTGGTGTGGTGTGGTGTGGTGTTAGGGCTATGTGTGGTGTGGTGTGGTGTTAGGGCTATGTGTGGTGTGGTGTGGTGTTAGGGCTATGTGTGGTGTGGTGTGGTGTTAGGGCTATGTGTGGTGTGGTGTGGTGTGGTGTGGTGTTATGGCTATGTGTGGTGTGGTGTTGTGTTAGGGCTATGTGTGGTGTGGTGTGTTGTTTGGTTGGGCCATATGGCTAGAGTTAATACAACGGTTTAATGCCATATACAGCAGTCCAATTGGACCTAAGGTACTGTACTGTGTTGTGGTGGGTGGCACATCCAGGTCTATGGAGTGTGATATGTGGTATGTTGGGTTGGTTGGACCATGTAGAGTCAATGAATTGATGAATGATAATATAGGCCTATCAAATGAATAAGATACCATTTGAAACTGGGTTTGGGTGGTTTGGGTGGTTTGGGTGGTTAGGGAGGTTAGGGAGGTTAGGGAGGTTAGGGAGGTCGACAACTGACACTATTTTAGCTTAGTGTTATTTACTCTATTATTACCAGAGAAGGAGCTCTAGTTGTGTTTAAGGAAGACTGATAAGGAATTGATATATAGCTTAGTTACACAGGAATCATCCATGATGGTGTAGTACTGTAGACCTATGGGGATGATGATGATGGTGATGAAGATGATAGTGTGAGGGAGGACTGCGAGGAGGATGTTGATGATGATGGTGATGAAGATGATAGTGTGAGGGAGGACCGCGAGGAGGATGGTGGTGATGATGGTGATGCTGATTATGGTGATGGGGTTGTTGATTGTATCTAATTGATAATGTGGGTGTGTTGCATCGTTGTAAGCGCCATTCACGGTGGCCCATGGTGTCATGAAGCCCTCACCACACACACACACACACACACACACACACACACACACACACACACACACACACACACACAACTAGCATATGTTTAATGTGTGTAACACATTTGTTACGTGTTCAGTGGTTCAAGAGGCTATCGGCTGTGTGTGTGTGTGTGTGTTTGTGTGTGTGGTGAGGTAGGGGTGCAGAACAGGCTGCTGATGTCAGCAAACGAGGGCTAAAGCACCATCCAATGAACGATAGAGTGAGAGAGGTAGAAAAAAAACATTTGGAAGGAAATGAAGCAGCGAACCATGGACTCGCTCTCTCTGTCTCTTGCTCTCTCTCTTTTGCTCTCTCTCTCTCTCTCTCTCTCTCTCTCTCTCTCTCTCTCTCTCTCTCTTTACAAGGCAGTCCAACCAGAAGGTCTTAACTAGATGTAGTTGGTGGTAGGATAGGACTTAGCTTCCAATGTTTAGTATTAGAGCATTAGGGAGGGAGGGTGCTCTTTGGATGAAAATGCTTTTCTGGTACAAGGCAATAAAGAAAAAAGCCCTGGTGATAGGCACCTTACAATCTTTCCCAAATGGGCTATCTTTATTGAATTATGGCTAGGGCGTTTTGTCTTCGGACCTTAGGCTATTTAGTTTCATAGTAATATACAGTATGCAATTTAGCAGACGCTTTTATCCAAAGCGCCTTACAGTCATGCATGTATACATTTTACTCACGGGTGGTCCCTGGAATCAAACCCACTATCCTGGTGTTGCAACCGCCATGCTCTTCCAACTGAGCTACAGAGGACCAAAAGGACAAAAAGTAAAAGAAACAGACGCCTATATACTGTATATCAACACTCATGTAAGGCCCTCGATCAGACACCTATATACTGTATATCAACACTCATGTAAGGCCCTCGATCAGACACCTATATACTGTATATCAACACTCATGTAAGGCCCTTGATCAGACACCTATATATATCAACACGCATGTAAGGCCCTTGATCAGACACCTATATATATCAACACGCATGTAAGGCCCTTGATCAGGGTGATACCTGCCTTCAAGAGTCTTAATGTCACACCTTGTTTACTACAGGCATAACAGGCAGGGATGGAGAGGTAGAGGGGTAGAGGGGTGGAAGGGTGGACAGCTAGATGGGTGGAGAGGTAGATGGGTGGAGAGGTAGATGGGTGGAGATGTAGACAGGTAGATAGGTGGAGAGGTAGACAGGTAGATGGGTGGAGAGGTGGAGAGGTAGATGGGTGGAGAGGTAGATGGGTGGAGAGGTAGATGGGTGGAGAGGTAGATTGGTGGAGAGGTAGATTGGTGGAGAGGTAGATGGGTGGAGAGGTAGATTGGTGGAGAGGTAGATGGGTGGAGAGGTAGATGGGTGGAGAGGTAGATGGGTGGAGAGGTAGAGAGGTGGAGGGGTGGAGAGGTAGATGGGTGGAGAGGTAGAGAGGTGGAGGGGTGGAGAGGTAGATGGGTGGAGAGGTAGAGAGGTAGATGGGTGGAGAGGTAGATGGGTGGAGAGGTAGAGAGGTGGAGGGGGGTGGAGGGCAGGGGGGTCGGGAGAGAGAGCCATGGAGCTCACTGCGCGTTAAGCTTGTGTGTGTGTGTTGGCTCTGTGTGTGTTTGTGTGTGTGTGTGTGTAGTGATCTGTCAATACTAATCTCAGTGATGTTTTAAATGCCATGGACCCTGGCAGGCTCCTGTGTTTTATGTTGGCACCGTAGTACAGTGGTAATGGACAGGGCCCAGAGGTTTTCCTGACCATAGGATTCAACCAGGAAAAACTCCTGTCCCTATTACTAGAGGACTTAGTCTTCCCTCAATACTTCTCTTTTCCTATCTACATAATTAGCTCTCTCTGCCCCCTACTCTCCGGTTTTGACTAGATGGTATACAACTACAGTCAAAGTTACTTTTCGTAGCAGGTTAGGAGAACTTACGCATAAGGTTAGGATAATTAATGTAGCAGGTTAGGAGAATTAGATTAAGATTAGGAAAAGGGTTAGGATAAGCAAAAATGCTAAAAATTCTCCCCGACATGAAACTTTTTGACATAAGTTCTATCCCATCTAGCCATGACCCTCCTATCCATCCCCACCTCTCTCTTCCTCCCTCCCTTCCTCCCTCCCTCTCTCTCTCTTTCTCTCCCTTGTCTCTCTCTACCTCTCTCACTCTTCCTCCACTTCCCCCTCTTCCCCCCTCTCTCTCCATCCCTCTTCCTCTCTGGCCAAAACCCACCCAGGACATGTGAAAACCACACAGATGGAGAGAGAGAGAGAGAGAGAGAGAGAGAGAGAGAGAGTAGACACACTGATGCATGGTGTTAGGTCATTAATACTGCTACAATTCAAATGTATGTGTGTGTGGACTTGAACACTGGTAAATCAATAAAAAACCTTCATATCAAGAGGATTGATTCAATCAATCGCCATTTTTTTCAGACACTATAAAGATGATTGTTATGCAAATGAATATGTACTACACACACAAACACACACCGTGGTCTCTGCCTGTGGCCCATAAAGATGGTGGCTGAGTCTCATCTGTCTGGTGTATGGCACAGATAATTCACGGCTGACAGAGACCCTGGTGGCACCGTGTGTGCGTGTGCGGCAGGTGATACAGTAACACCTGTTCAGCAGGATCACTTACCTCAGGGGGTAACACACACCACACACACAGTGCGGTCGGCCCACTGCCTGGCACTATCCATAAAAAATCACCATTTGGGGCATTCACGGTTCAGTGTGCAATCACAAACACACTGTCTCACGTGATGCTACCTCTCTCTCTCTCTCGCTCTCGCTCCGGCTCTCACTTTTCCTGGGGACAAGCTGTAGCTTGAAATCAGTGTGCGGTTGCCTCCTATGGCCTCGGTGACAGAAGAGGGGACAGAGAGGAGAGAGAGAGAGAGGACACAGAGTGGGGAAATGTCCAGAAATGGTAGATAGTGTAGACATTGTATAATTAAACAACAAGGCCAGAAGAGGTGTGGTATATGGCCAATATACCACGGCTAAGGGCTGTTCTTAGGCACGACGCAATGCAGGGTATATTGGCCGTGGTATATTGGACATATATCACAAACCCCTGAGGAGCCTTATTGCTATTATAAACTGGTTACCAACGTAATTAGAGGAGTACAATAAATGTTTTGTCATAACCGTGATATATATATATATATATATATATATATATATATACAGTGGGGAGAACAAGTATTTGATACACTGCCGATTTTGCAGGTTTTCCTACTTACAAAGCAAGTAGAGGTCTGTAATTTTTATCATAGGTACACTTCAACTGTGAGAGACGGACAAAAATCCAGAAAATCACATTGTATGATTTTTAAGTAATTAATTTGCATTTTATTGCATGACATAAGTATTTGATCACCTACCAACCAGTAAGAATTCCGGCTCTCACAGACCTGTTAGTTTTTCTTTAAGAAGCCCACCTGTTCTCCACTCATTACCTGTATTAACTGCACCTGTTTGAACTTGTTACCTGTATAAAAGACACCTGTCCACACACTCAATCAAACAGACTCCAACCTCTCCACAATGGCCAAGACCAGAGAGCTGTGTAAGGACATCAGGGATAAAATTGTAGACCTGCACAAGGCTGGGATGGGCTACAGGACAATAGGCAAGCAGCTTGGTGAAAAGGCAACAACTGTTGGCGCAATTATTAGAAAATGGAAGAAGTTCAAGATGACGGTCAATCACCCTCGGTCTGGGGCTCCATGCAAGATCTCACCTCGTGGGGCATCAATGATCTTGAGGAAGGTGAGGGATCAGCCCAGAACTACACGACAGGACCTGGTCAATGACCTGAAGAGAGCTGGGACCACAGTCTCAAAGAAAACCATTAGTAACACACTACGCCGTCATGGATTAAAATCCTGCAGCGCACGCAAGGTCCCCCTACTCAAGCCAGCGCATGTCCAGGCCCGTCTGAAGTTTGCCAATGACCATCTGGATGATCCAGAGGAGGAATGGGAGAAGGTAATGTGGTCTGATGAGACAAAAATATAGCTTTTTGGTCTAAACTCCACTCGCCGTGTTTGGAGGAAGAAGAAGGATGAGTACAACCCCAAGAACACCATCCCAACCGTGAAGCATGGAGGTGGAAACATCATTCTTTGGGGATGCTTTTCTGCAAAGGGGACAGGACGACTGCACCGTATTGAGGGGAGGATGGATGGGGCCATGTATCGCGAGATCTTGGCCAACAACCTCCTTCCCTCAGTAAGAGCATTGAAGATGGGTCGTGGCTGGGTCTTCCAGCATGAGACCGACCCGAAACACAGAGCCAGGGCAACTAAGGAGTGGCTCCGTAAGAAGCATCTCAAGGTCCTGGAGTGGCCTAGCCAGTCTCCAGACCTGAACCCCAATAGAAAATCTTTGGAGGGAGCTGAAAGTCCGTATTGCCCAGTGACAGCCCCGAAACCTGAAGGATCTGGAGAAGGTCTGTATGGAGGAGTGGGCCAAAATCCCTGCTGCAGTGTGTGCAAACCTGCTCAAGACCTACAGGAAACGTATGATCTCTGTAATTGCAAACAAAGGTTTCTGTACCAAATATTAAGTTCTGCTTTTCTGATGTATCAAATACTTATGTAAATGTAAATTATGTCATGCAATAAAATGCAAATGAATTACTTAAAAATCATACAATGTGATTTTCTGAATTTTAGATTCCGTCTCTCACAGTTGAAGTGTACCTATGATAAAAATTACAGACCTCTACATGCTTTGTAAGTAGGAAAACCTGCAAAATCGGCAGTGTATCAAATACTTGTTCTCCCCACTGTATATATATATATATATATATATATATATATATACCACGGCTTTCAGCCAATCAGCATTCAGGGCTGGAACCACCCAGTTTATAACAGTAGATATTTGATCATTGTAGTAAAGCTACAGGGTTGTGGGTCTGTCTGTCTGTGGTGTAATATGATGCTGGTGTTGTCCTCACTGTGTGGGGCTGAGGATGACCTGCCTGCCGTGTGTGATTCCCCAGGGAGGATAGACGGTAGAGCAATCTCCCTCTTACTTTCTCCCTCTCTCTTTCTGAAGGTGTGTGTGGAGTGTGTGTGTGCACTTGCGTGCGACCGTACCTGTGAGCCATATGCGTTTGAGCCATGTGTTTGTGCGTGTGTGTGTGTGAGTCCGCACCTGCAAATGTGTGTGTGTGTCCTGATTAGGTCTACATAGTAATTGTACAGATCTGAACTCTCTCCTTATACACTGTAATTACTGATGATGAAACCTCAGAGGAGTCTAGCACTGTAGCAGTCCACACACTGAGTATAGCAGTGCTTTAAAACTACTTCCATCTAATGTGTGTGTGTGTGTGTTCTGCATGGTTCTCCTCTCCTCCTCTCACATAAAAAAAGGAAAGACAGAATATTAAAATGGCCGCCTAAACAGACACCTGCTGGATGTGGGTCCAGAACAGCAGAGAGAAGGAGGCTTCAAAGACACGGGAAGAAGAAAGGAAGAGAGAGAATGAGGAAAAGGAAGAGGAAGAGAGAGAGGCATAGTGAAAGAGAGATGCAGAGGGAGGGACAGGAGAAGAGAAAGCGAAAGAGAGTCAGAAGGAAGGAAGGGTGTGCAGAAAGAGAGAGAGAGAGAAAGAAGAGGGAGAAAGAGAAGCAGAGGGAAGGACTGGGGAGAAGAGAGAGAGAGAGGGAGAGAGAGATGAATAGAGAATGAAAGAGAAAGCAGAGGGAGGGACTGGGGAGAAGAGAGAGAGAGGGGGAGAGATGAATAGAGAATGAAAGAGAAAGCAGAGGGAGGGACTGGGGAGAAGAGAGAAGTAGTGAAAGCGATACGGGGGTTGAAGAGAGGGAAAAAAGAGAAAGCGGGACAGAGGGAGGTTGGTGGAATGAGAGATGGAGAGATAAACAGGTAAATTCTATAAAGCTGTGAATGATATAATAATATAATAATATGCCATTTAGCAGACGCTTTTATCCAAAGCGACTTACAGTCATGCGTGCATAGATTTTTTTGTGTACGGGTGGTCCCGGGGATCGAACCCACTACCTTGGCGTTACAAGCGCCGTGCTCTACCAGCTGAGCTACAGAGGACCAGATATGAGAGATAAGGCAAGAAGGGCCTTCTACGCCATCAAAAGGAACATAAAATTCGACATAACAATTAGGATCTGGCAAAAAATACTTGAATCAGTTATAGAACCCATTGCCGTTTATGGTTGTGACAAACACCAAATTGAGACTGCATGCCGAATTCTGCAAAAAGATCTTCTGTGTACAATGTAAAACAACAAATAACACATGCAGAGCAGAATTAGGCAGATACCCGCTAATTATCAAAATCCAGAAAAGTGCCGTTAAATTCTATAACCACCAAAAAGGAAGTGATTCCCAAACCTTCTATAACAAAGCCATCACCTACAGAGAGATGATCTTGGAGAAGAGTCCCCTAAGTAAGCTTGTCCTGGGGCTGTGTTCACAAACACAAACAGACCCCACAGAGCCCCAGGACAGCAACACAATTAGACCCAACCAAATTATGAGAAAACAAAAAGATAATTACTTGGCACATAGGAAAGAACAAACAAAACAACAGAGCAAACTAGAATGCTATTTGGCCCTGAACAGAGAGTACACAGTGGCAGAATACCGGACCACTGTGACTGAACCAAACATAAGGAAGGCTTTGACTATGTACAGACTCAGTGAGCATTGCTATTGAGAATGGCCACCGTAGTCAGACCTGGCTCTCAAGAGAAGACAGGCTATGTGCACACTGCCCACAAAATTAGGTGGAAACTGAGCTGCACTTCCTAACCTCCAAATGTATGAACATATTAGAGACACATATTTCCCTCAGATTACACAGACCCACAAAGATTTTGAAAACAAACCCAATTTTGATAACTCCCATATCTATTGGGTGAAATACCACAGTGTGCCATCACAGCAGCAAGATGTGTGACCTGTTGCCACAAGAAAAGGGCAACCAGTGAAGAACAAACACCATTGTAAATACAACCCATATTTATGTTTTTTTATTTTCCCTTTTGTACTTTAACTATTTGCACATCATTACAACACTGTATATAGACATAATATGACATTTGAAATGTCTTTATTCTTTTGGAACTTTTGTGAGTGTAATGTTTACTGTAAATTGTTTGTATTGTTTATTTCACCTTTGTTTATTCTCTATTTAACTTGCTTTGGCAATGCAAACATATGTTTCCCATGCCAATAAAGCCCTTTGAAATGAGTTGAAATTGAATAGATAAAGAGAGAAAGAGAGACAGAGGGAGGTGGGAGAGAGACAATAGTGAGAGAGAGAGAGAGAGAGAGTGTCACGCCCTGGCTCTGGGGACTATGTTATGTTGAGCCAGGGTGTGTAAGTCTATGTTTTGTATATCTATGTTGGCCTGAGTGACTCCCAATCAGAGGCAACGAGTGTCAGCTGGTTGTCTCTGATTGGGAGCCATATTTAACTATCGGTCTTTTCACTTTGTGTTGTGGTTTCTTGTTCTCATTTTGGTTTGTGTATGTAACCAGAGACATCACGTTTTCGTCAGTTATTTTGATCGTGTGATCAGTTTAATAAATACTATGTTCACTTTCAACGCTGCGCCTTGGTCTCCCTCATTAGACGATCGTGACAGAAGAAACCACCTCAACTGGACCAAGCAGCGAGTCGAGGAGCCATCGCCAGGGAAAGCGCTGGCAGATCTCCGTGGCAGCTTCGACTGGGTCAAGCCCATTGAGGAGCTGAGTGACGAGGGTTGGAGACAGAGGAGCGAGAGGTGGGCGAGAATGATGGAGGCCTGGCCCACGGGGAGGAGAGAACCCCAGGAAATTTTTAGGGGGGGGCTCACGACGTCGGACCAGCAGGAGGCCGCGATAGAGCGGCCCAGTGGGTTGCCGGAGGAGGCCGCCGGGTTACGGGGGCCACTGGTCGAAGAGGGGATGGAGGAAGTAGAGGCACGGCGAGAGGTACTGGCGTGTGTTGCCAGTCCGGTCCGGCCCGTTCCAGATCCCGGTGTAGGGCCAGTGGTGTGTGTCCCCAGTACAGTCCGGCCCATCCAAGCTCCCCGCACCAAGCCAGTGGTGTGCGTCGTCAGTCCGGCACGGCCCGTGCCTGCTCTCCGCACCAAGTCTATGGTGCGTTTCGTCAGCCCTGTCCGGCCTGTTCCTGCCATTCCCACCAAGTCAGTGGTGCGCGTCGTCAGCCCAGCCCGGCCTGTTCCTGCCATTCCCACCAAGTCAGTGGTGCGCGTCGTCAGCCCGGCCCGGCCTGTTCCTGCCATTCCCACCAAGTCAGTGGTGCGCGTCGTCAGCCCAGCCCGGCCTGTTCCTGCCATTCCCACCAAGTCAGTGGTGTGCGTCGTCAGTCCGGCACGGCCCGTTCCTGCTCTCCGCACCAAGTCTGTGGTGCGCGTCGCCAGCCCAGTCCGGCCCATCCAAGCTTCCCGCACCAAGCCAGTGGTGTGCGTCGTCAGTCCGGCACGGCCCGTGCCTGCTCTCCACACCAAGTCTATGGTGCGTTTCGTCAGCCCTGTCCGGCCCGTTCCTGCTCTCCGCACCAAGTCTGTGGTGCGCGTCGCCAGCCCGGTCCGGCCCGTCCAAGCTCCCCGCACCGGGTCAGTGGTGCGCGTCGTCAGCCCGGTCCGGCTCATTCCTGCTCCCCGCACCAAGTCAGGGGTGCGCTTCGTCAGCCCGGTCCGGCCCATTCCTCCTCCACGCATCAAGCCAGGGGTGTGCGTCGTCAGTCCAACACAACCCGTGCCTGGGTCATGTCCGGAGCCGGATCCGCCGCCGAGGCGGAGTGCCCACCCGGTCCCTCCCCTGTTGTGGTTGTTTGGCGCGGCCGGAGTCCGCGCCTTTGGGGGGGGGTACTGTCACGCCCTGGCTCTGGGGACTATGTTATGTTGAGCCAGGGTGTGTAAGTCTATGTTTTGTATATCTATGTTGGCCTGAGTGACTCCCAATCAGAGGCAACGAGTGTCAGCTGGTTGTCTCTGATTGGGAGCCATATTTAACTATCGGTCTTTTCACTTTGTGTTGTGGTTTCTTGTTCTCATTTTGGTTTGTGTATGTAACCAGAGACATCACGTTTTCGTCAGTTATTTTGATCGTGTGATCAGTTTAATAAATACTATGTTCACTTTCAACGCTGCGCCTTGGTCCTCTCTTACCAACGATCGTGACAGAGAGAGAGAGAGCGAGAGAGAGAGAGCGAGAGAGAGAGCGAGAGAGAGAGAGAGAGAGAGAGAGAGAGAGAGAGAGAGAGAGAGAGAGAGAGAGAGAGAGAGAGAGAGAGAGAGAGAGAGAGAGAGAGTCACATAGGGAGGTGGTGTGGAAAAAAGAGAGAGGGATAAAGAGAATATTAAAGGAGAGAGAGAGAGAGGCAGAGGGAGGTACTGTGCAGGAGAGAGAAGGAGTGAAAGCAAGACTGGGTGTTTAAGTGAGAGAGAGAGAGAGAGAGAGAGAGAGAGAGAGAGAGAGAGAGAGGGGTGGGGGGGTGGAGAGAGACAGAGAGAGAGTGTGTGCTTGTGTATGTGTGTGTCTATATGTTTGTGTGAGCTTGTGGAGGTGGAGGCAGGGGGCGTTCAATTGACTAAGCCACAATAAGGGCGTCTTTTCTATTGAGGGACGAAATAATGGAGAAATAAATATGTTTTTGACACTCTAGAACACCAGTGTCAGTCCTCCAATGTCTGAGGGTATATTCAGTTGATTCCAGCCTCTGAGGCAAGAGTGATTTATCTAAATACCAACAGGGAGGAGCATCATATGTTTCTGTAGTAGTGCCAGCCATATCATCCTTCACTATCCACCTCTCTTTTACTGCTCTGAATGGTATCTTCCATCTTCCCCTTTTGAGCTCAACCAGCTCTTTTAACATTGAGGGGTTTTCCCATTACAAAATCGGGTGGGTACACTGTGCTTTTAGACATGTATAATTTGGAAAAATATTTGTATGTTGGTTGTTGTTGTTGTCTATGGGGCCTATAGCGACTCCCTATCGATCGTTAGCGCTATTTGTTTGGCTAATAGTTATTTTGCCAATGGATCCTGGGCTAATGAGAGGTGGTGTCTGAAGATGATGATGTTAATGATAATAATTATTGCAATGGAGGTGTAATTTAGACGTATTAAATGCTTAGAGACAGAGAGAGCGAGGGAGAGAAAGAGAGAGAAAAAGGAGAGGATAGAGAGAGAGAGAGAGAGAGAGGGAGAGGGGAGAGGATATATAGAGAGAGAGCGAGGGAGGGAGAGAGGATAGAGAGGGAAACAGAATGAGGGGTTAGACAGAGAGAGAGAGAGAGAGAGAGAGAGAGAGAGGGAGAGGATATAGAGGGAGAGGGAGAGGGAGGGAGAGAGGGAGTGGATAGAGAGGGAGAGAGGATAGAGAGAGGGAGGAAGAGGATGGAGAGGGAGGGAGGAGGAGAGAGAGAGGGGAGAGAGAGAGAGAAAGAGTGAGAGGCCAGGCTGATGACGAGGCTTCTCAGGCCTCTGCTCTCTCGTCTCTGATTTACTATATAGCTGCTGTAGCTAGCAGGTCTGTCTCCATTCAATGGCGCTCTCTCACTCTTTCTTTCCTCTTCTCTCTCTCTCTGTCTCTTTCCCAGTTCTCTTTCTCTCCATACTCTATGTCTCCTAATCAGTGGCGATTTTAGCATGTAAATGTTGGTGGGGCAAACCAAAAAAGATTTTTTAGATGCAAACCCACTACACAACACAACACAACACTAAACAATACATTAATTGCACTATAACGGTGACAGACAGTGCCCACAGACTGTTAGGGCCTACATAAAGCTGTCCCAACAGCAGAGTCCCAACAGCAGTCCGAACACCTTACCACTGCTACACCTGGCTATCAGCGGAGCCTTGTCTGGCAGCGAAACAGTTCATTCAGCCTCATTTACTGCCTTTTAAAAAAACATAGCTGATATGGCTGACTTGCTTAAACAAATGTGGTTTCTACTGACAATTGAGATGTACAAACTATGGCATAAGGGGACGACAAGCGGATAAGAGGCAAGCCGTAATTTCGATTAAGACAATGAGCGAGCTAGGACGGACGTAGTCAATATAGCTATTTGTTCAGCACTTTTGAAATGTACAGCTACAGAATTCAGAACATGGGCCGTTCTTACAGTATTCTCCCTGTACACCAAGTCAGAACCGTAGGATAAATAAAGAGGGCATATAAGCAGACAATAAAAGCTCTTACAATATTCAATGATTACATTTCTCTAAAACAGGTTATAGGCTACATGTGCACCACCAAGTCAGAACAGTAGGCAAAATTAGGAGGGGAAATGGGACCAAATTATTAGGGTTAGGCACATGGGCTACTAACAGCTTACTACACAACATACACTTAGTATTACCTTCTTAGCTACAGTATACATATCTCCCTGGCATGTTACATTATTTATGCAGCAGCATACAATACATATTTGGACTCACCTTGTTGTGCTGTGCTCACTTGAACAGGAAGGTGGCGCGGCGGTCCTTCAAAGTCTGGCATTCTCTGGATTTATGGTGCTTTCAAGACAACTTGGAACTCTGAAAAAAAACAAGATCGAATCATGATGAGATCAGTGATCTTCAGGTCGGAGCTCTAGAAAGAGGCCCGAGTTCCCGACTTGCAATTCCGAGTTGGATGACTCGAGTTCCCAGTTGTCTTGAACTCACTGAAATCAGATTTCCCAGTTCTGAGTTTCCAGTTGTTTTGAGCTTGGCAGAAATTACGCTGGATTGACACCATGGCCAATGTGAATGTTTATCCTTTTAAACTTGGAAAAGATACCCTTAAACTCAGACTTGGGACCACACACCCACTCCACTGAATAGCTGGCTAGTGATTGCTTTGCAATGCTTGCAGTTAGCCACTGATTCCTTCCAAACCAATCAATGTAATGTTTATGGCCGATGAGCACCGATATGTTTTTTCTATAATTTCTCTTCATTATTTATCTTCATATGACAAGGATTGAAAAGGATTTGCCAGTAGATTGTCGACTTGATTCATGATGATGACTGCTAGCTTGCTAGCTAAGATTTTGAAAGTACGATGTTGACATGATCAGTCCAATCAAAGCTGCTGTAGATAAAAACGTGATTTAATGTCATTTTATTTGTGGCCAATGACCTTGAGCCTTCTTGGTTGGGCACTTCTAATGTAACTCTATGGCAGCACCCAAGGGGCTTGAATCTTCGAGCTCTATCCTTAGATTTGGAGGTGACGTAGTGTCCCCATGAGTGACAGAACACTGAGCCAATCACATCGCAACTAGACAATATTACCAACCCCTACGCTCCGTATTTTCTGCTGGCTGCCCCACCACCACAGAAACCACTGAGTTTGGCTGCATTTTGGAGCTGCCTTACTCAAGAAAGCAAAAAAGAGACCAAGTTTGTATGCAGCTTTATTCACTCAATTTTCTTTTCTTTTTAAATTACATTGTTTCCAAACTGATATGTGACACGTATTAATTCCAAAATAACATGCAAAACAGGCATCCCAAAAAATATAAATATATATTTATTTATTTTGCTAGAAAGGTGGGGCTCAAAACAGGTGTGGCTCTGCCTGAATGACGGGTCGCCACTGCTCCTAACCTACGTCTTCCTTTCTCAATTTGTATTCCTCTCTCTCTCATTCTCTTTCCTTCTGTGCATTTCTCTCACCTCTCTCGCTTGGCTACCTCTCTCCATTTTCCTCTGTCCCCCTCTTGTGTACCTCTCTCTCATGTCTCTCTCTTTTTCACTCTGAAGCTGGTGTTCACTGCAGTGTTAGAGAGAGAGGGAGATGTAGGGAGGGAGGTAGGGAGGGGGAGGGAGAGCGAGAGAGAGGAGAGAGAGAAAGAGGGGGGAGGGAGAGAGAGAGAGAGAGAGAGAGAGAGAGAGAGAGAAGAGAGAGAGAGAGAGAGAGAGAGAGAGAGAGAGAGAGAGAGAGAGAGAGAGAGAGAGAGAGAGAGAGAGAGAGAGAGAGAGAGAGAGAGAGAGAGAGAGAGAGAGAGAGAGAGAGAGAGAGAGAGAGAGAGAGAGAGAGAGAGAGAGAGAGAGAGAGAGAGAGAGAGAGAGAGAGAGAGAGAGAGAGAGAGGTTGCAGTCAGAGGGAGACAGGCTCAGTGTGTGTTTGATCTAAGCTGGTTTCCACACCCACACAGCCCTGGGCAAGTCTCTGGAGAACAGGGGGAATTGAGTGAAAGGGAGAGCGAGAGAGAGAAAGGGAGAGAGAGATGTGGTTAAGGGGGGAAGGGGGAAGAGAGAGAGGGGATGATGGAGAGAAAGAGAGCAAGGGGAGAGAGAGTGAGTGTGTGTTTAAGGAGCAGGGACCATCTCGTGTTCCGTACACAAGGACACAGTGAACATAGTGCTCTGTTTCCATGTGTTGCTCTAAGCTGTCTACATTATTTTAACATAATGTCAAAATCAAAGTTGGAGTTGCACTGGCTTTCATCAGTGGCCTTAGATCAAACCCCCCAGCTTTGCATTGTGGCCATGCATGTGTATGCGTGTTTCTCTGTGTGTGTGTCTCCCAGCAGGGACCCAGGGCTTAGGGGGGTCAGACAGTGTCAAACTCCAGTAAGAATTCAATTAGCTGTTCAATGTGAAGGGCTAATTAATGATGTAGTCGTCCTCTCTCTCACAACTACAACACACAGCCTTTACAATGGAGCAAAGACAGTGGATTTCCCATCTATGTCTATCCATCTCATTGTAATTCTGTGAAGTCAGCAGTCTAGAGTGTTAGGGTGCGTCCCGAATGCCACCCTATTCCCTACATAGTGCACTACTTTTTTGTGACCGAATGTAAAAAAACAAAGGTAGGTACAATCATCAAATTCCTATCAGGAGGAAAGTAGAAGAGAAGAAGGAGGGGAGAGAGGAGAGGAGGGTTGTGGGAGTGTGGCCCGTCCCACTTGACCCCACACTGCGACCTCTTACACATAGAAATATAATTAATAGAACGGCTTGGAACCTCTAAACCTGGCAATTTTGAGTGGTATGCCATCATTGACTTGAATGGGGACGTCCATTCTATTCATTCTATTTGCTCTTACACAATACAGTGGGAGGAATTGAAGACATCCTTGTCTCATTCAGATAATCACTCCTGCATCTAATCATGATTGCTACTCTCTTTAGTCTCTAGAGTCTTAACTTCAAATCCCATTAACATCAAGTTTAGAAGCCATCTACAGTTTACAGTATAGTACATCTATATTTTATTATATATATATATATATATATAATCTGGAACTGTTGTTACCTATGAATTCATCTGTGTAGTTATTAACCACACTATTTAATCAACCTTTTTATTAAAAATCAGCTGGGTCAGAGTGGTCAATAGCTAATGACCTTCTATTGTAGGGGTCAGAGGTCGTGTCTTTAACCAATAGGGTGAAGACAGTAGGTTCATCAGTCCCTGGGAGAATAGACAGCTGGGAACTAAGGACCACCAACCCAGATAGATATCAGATGGCCAATCAGATGGCAGCCTTTTGTTTCAGGAAGTCAAGTTGTCCTTGGGAATTTATGTAGACCCAACGAACCGACAACCTAAATGTAACACAGTGACGCTGTAAAGGCTACACAGAGTTACACTTTTGGCTCCTGATAACTGCATGGTAACACACAATCATGTGTGTTGTTGGCAATGTGTATGTACTGTATTTCAGGGATGAACCCTTTCTGAAAGAATATGAGGGGACAGTAGATATACTCCAACTGTTTTAGGCCTCCAGGAAAGTATTATATCTCCCTTGTCCTGTCCAAAATGCCAACTACATTCAATTTGTATAAGGGGGTTTGTAATAATTGTTCAATTAAATTTATCAGCACTAATTAGATGAGAGGTATATGGACCTCCATGTTCCAGTACTGTGTGTAGCCTGCACCAGGAGGAAAAGTGTGTGTGTGTATGTGTGTGTGTGTGTGTGTCTGTGTCTGTTTGTGTGGCCTGCACCAGTAGTGAAAAGTTGTGGAAGAGGCTGTGTGGCGTATCTGGAAAAAAAACGGACTTGCATATTTTAATTATTGTATAATCCTCTGGACACACACATACAGGTTGATTTTAATTAACTATTTGGCGACTGGGGAATGTGGTTATTCTGCTAATTATTTAATACTCTGTAGTATTCAGGGATTAATAGAAATGTAGGTATTTTTAGAGATGGGGGTCACAGATCCAGGTGTGGTTGATTCAAGCTGCTGTTTCTCTCTGGGTATCTAACTGTCAGGTTGAACACAGATGATAAAAATATCCTGTCGTCTGACTACCAACAAAGTTTAAAACCTTTCCTGCCAGACTTGGTTGAAGCATGCCATGGAGCCATATAAGCCTCTGGTCAAAAGTAGTGCACTATAATGGAAAAAGGGTACCATTTCAGATACACACATATTCATCTAGAAATACGACTTAGCCGGGTGATCCTACTTTTTAGTTATTGCACGACAACTCACGTAATCTCTGACACACACACACACACACACGCGGACCTGTCGTCTCTGACACGCAGATACTCATAATACAGCAGGGATAATGTGTCACGGCCTCGTGTCGCACCCTAAGACGTCCCCCCCCGTGGAGTAGGAACCAGAGGACCATATGTCTTCGGTGCTGTTGGAGCAGTGGGGGGAAGGAATTGAGCACGACACCACCTCCTCCACCCCCCTCACGTGCATTGATTTCTACCCACGGACTGAGTGTAGCAGCAGGGTTAACACATGGGGCGGTACACACACACAAATATACACACACACACACTCTTAGAAAAAATGGTTCCAAAGGCTTCTTCGACATGGAACTCAAAAGGGTTCTACCTGGAACCAAAAAGGGTTCTTCAAAGGGTTCTCCTATGGGGACAGCCGAAGAACGCTTTTAGGCTCTAGATAGTGCCTTTTTCTCTAAAGGTGCACACAAACTCTCTCACACACACTCTCAGCACAATCGCTATGTGAGGTTACAAAAACAACCTTACTGAGGGACACTGGGTCTTTTCCATGGATGTTCCCTTTCCAAAAATAGTGTGTGTGTGTGTGTGTGTGTATGCATGCGTGCCTGTGTTTGTGTGGTTGTCTCAGTGTGTGCGTGCATGTGTGTACGTCTCAGTGTGTGTGTAGACAATGCATCAGTCAGGTTGATGCAGTCTATTTCTAATTCCTTCTCCTCTGTGATTCAGTGATGACTCACCGCACCACAGTAGCACAAGAACATAGCCTGTTTTCACTCTAATATAGCTACTACCATTATGGTATTTTTAGGACTTGCAGGGTGTGTGTGTGTGTGTGTGAGTCTGCCGTGTGTGTATGTATGTACATGTGTGCGTAAGTATCTGCCATGCGTGTGTACGTATATGTGTGTGTGTGTGTGTGTATGTACGTGTGTGCGTACGTATCTGCCATGCGTGCGTACGTATCTGTGTGTGTGTGTGTGTGTGTGTGTGTGTGTGTGTATGTACGTGTGTGTGTGTACCAGCACCACAGGTACTGTTCTATTTAAAGTGAGGAAGTGATTTGGTGACTAACCACGATGATGTTTATGTTTTTATTCATCCCCTGGATCTCTGCTCCCTCGTCATTCATAGGCAACCCACCAATCAGTCATCTCAGAGAGTGGCCTGTCAGAGAGTGAGGAATTATGGGTAGGCAGGTGAGGTGATGTCATGTCGCACAACAACTTGTGCTGAGTCTGCAGGAGGAAACTGTGTGTGTGTGTGTGTGTGTGTAGCAGTTGAATAACTGTGTTACAGACCTGGGTTCAAATACTATTTGAAATAATTTTCTAATACTTAATCTGTTTGATTTAGCTTGAATGGACCAATGGAACAGCCCTAAAACTGCAAACCCCGCCCATCTGTCACTCCAGGGAGGCTAGAGCAAACGCTAAAGCAAATGCTAGAGGAAACACTAAGTATTATAGATTGGAAATAGTATTTGAACCCAGGTCTGCTGTGTTTTGTACAGTGTAAGAGGTTATCTAGAGACCAGGTACTATAGGTGTGGGTGCATGAATGTGCCTGTATCCCTGTGTGTGTGTGTGTGTGTGTGTGTGTGTGTGTGTGTGTGTGTGTGTGTGTGTGTGTGTGTGTGTGTGTGTGTGTGTGTGTGTTGCGAGATTCATAGGTAAGGTGGGCAGTAAAAGACTGAGTAGGGGAGATGTCCCTCCCGGCCCTTTATCAGTACTGACAGGTTCACCACTACCTCACCATCACTCAGTCACTCACTCACACACACGCACACACGCACACATGCACACACACACACACACACACACACACACACACACACACACACACACACACACACACATGTTTGTGTGTCTTTGTTAAAGTGGAAGTAGGATTTACAGTTTTAGTGTATGTGTGTTTGTCTCGGAATATGTGTGTGTGTGTTAGGGCTGTGTTTAAAACGTTTAAACGAAATTGGGATCGTTAACGTTAAGAAATAATCCCTAGCAATGTTCTTTTTTTCCAATCAAATAAAATCACAGTGCAGTTATCACAAAACTACCTCTTAACAGGTCATCATCATAAAGGGAAAAACGTTAAATTAAACAAGCAGGGAGGGGCCGTGTGGTGTGTGTCTGTGAGTGACAAAGGAAGCAGGGAGGGGGAGAGATAGCAACCAAATCGACTCGCTCTTATTGCTAGTTATTTATCACCTCATCTGATTACATAGTACCTGTCTTGACTGCATCAGACCGAGAGAAGCTAGTTAAGCTAGCTAGCTAGCTACCGTTAGCTAGGCTACAGTGAGACTACATCATTTTAACTGTGCGCTTTCTCCCCTTCCTACAGTAAATAACAACAATCACATTCAGATAATGTAGCAGCCTAACTGTTGGCTCTTGGTGTTGTAATGTGTTGTTCTCATTGAACTTTTAGCTCTGTCACTTCCACTGATTGGTCTAGATATCTCCTAATAACTTAACACATACAGAGGCCCTAGCTGTAGGACTGTAGCCTAGTGCCGGTTTGATGACTTATGATTGGCCAACAACAACCATCCCATAGGGCGGAGCACAATTGGCCCAGCGTTGTCCGGGTTTGGCCGGGTAGGCCGTCATTGTAAATAAGAATTTGTTCTTAACTGACTTGCCTAGTTAAATAAAGGTTTAATATATATGTCTCCTCTCTCTCTCTCCCTCCCTCCACGGGAAGCGAGAGGTAGACCATCTGCATTGGGAATTCACGTGGATTTGTATGCCTTTTTTAACGGAAAGCCGTTAAAACATGTGCTGTTTAAAGGTTAACCAACGTTAGCTGGCGCGTTTTGGACTTCTAACCCCTTTTAAACATTGTGTGTATGGATTCCTCTATTTCTTCTGCATCCGTAGATACCTACCATTAGTCTGTGTGATTAACAGGGGCTGAGCTAGAGCGGTGTTTGTGAGACAAGGGCAGATCCCGAAGGGGCCTAGGGCCAGGTCTTTTTACAAAAACATCTGTAGAGTCCAAATGGTTTGAGGTACAAACTATTAAAATCTATCTATGAAAAGCTGAGATTCTGACGAACACGTACATGTTTTGCTCTATGACTCTCACAAGCTACACAAGTGTTGTTAGAAGGTAAGGGGTTCTACATAGATCATAGATAATCCCAGGACATAGTGTCTATAATACTGAGTTGTTAGAAGGTAAGGGGTTCTACATAGATCATTGTCAGGGTTGAGTGTAGAGGTAGCGTAGAATCACACGCAGGACACACAGAGGTTTCGAACAGACGTCTTTAGTAAAGTCCAAAGAACAAGTCAACCACGGCAACAGGCAACAGGCGAACTTTACGCACAATGGTAAAGTACAAAATAAAGGCGCACAAAGTGCGGGACTCTCTCTAACAAAAATATACAGAGAGAACAGGACAACGAACTAACACAACACGTGACATCGAACAATTACACACAACACCTGACCAAACTCAAGAGAACTAAATAGGACGCATAATGAACACTAACAAGGAACAGGTGTAACAAAACAGACAAAACCAATCAAACATAGAAACATAGAACGGTGGCCCCTAGGTGACAAAAAAAGTATGTAAATATGAGGGACAATGGTGTAGGTCAGGGCTCAATGCGGACTAGAGTTTAGGTCAGAGCTGTTCAATTCCGGTCCTGGAGGGCCAAAACACATCTGGTGTTTGTTTCTACCTGCTAGTTAATTAGACCCAGGTCTGAATCAGGCCCTTGTTAGAAGGAGAGGACGAAAACCAGACATTGAACAGCCCTGGTGTAGGGTTGTCACAGTTGAGTGTAGAAGTGGTGTGGAATCAAGCGCAGGACACACAGAGGCTTGGTACTGACGTCTTTAGTGAAGACAAAAAAGAACAAGCCAAACACGGCTACATACAACCTGGCAGGCAAGCGAACTTTACGCACACCAGTAAAGTACATACAAAGGCACAAAAGTGCGGAGCTCTCTACTACACCGAACAGAGAGACAAAAATGAACTAGCATCCCACAGTGACAACGAACAATTACACACAACACATGACAAAACTCAAGAGAACTTATAGGACGCATAATTAACACTAACAAGGAACAGGTGTAACAAAACAGACAAAACCAATCAAACATCAAAACATAGAACGGTGGCAGCTAGTACTCCGGAGACGACGACCGCCGAAGCCTGCCCGAACAAGGAGAAGGAGCAGCCTCGGCCGAAACCGTGACAATCATAGATAATCCCAGGACATAGTGTCTATAATACTGAGTTGTTAGAAGGTAAGGGGTTCCACATAGATCATAGATAATCCCAGGACATACTGTTTATAATACTGAGTTGTTAGAAGGTAAGGGGTTCTACATAGATCATAGATAATCCCAGGACATACTGTTTATAATACTGAGTTGTTAGAAGGTAAGGGGTTCTACATAGATCATAGATAATCCCAGGACATACTGTTTATAATATTGAGTTGTTAGAAGGTAAGGGGTTCTACATAGATCATAGATAATCCCAAAACATAGTGTCTATAATACTGAGTTGTTAGAAGGTAAGGGGTTCTACATAGATCATAGATAATCCCAATAAAACTCATGAATGCAACTGTTTATGTCAAAGTGTTTTGTGTTCTACTTGTAACCCTGGTTGTCCTGAAAAGAAAATGATAAAACACTTAATTGTGAGGCTAAATATAAGGGCTGGACATGCGCAGATAAATGAAAAGCTGATTGTTGCTGGGGTCTCGGGTTAAGTTTTCATTTGTTACATCCCTACTACGTGTCTTTGTGAAAGAGAGAGGAAGATTTAGAGTTGTAGCGTGTGTTTGTCTCTGGATGTGTGTGTGTGTGTGTGTATGTGTCAGTGGTGGGTTGCAGATTCCACAGATCGCAGCACCATCGACGTTCCATCAGATCCCATCAGACTTCTCTCCGACTGGCCGAACCCTTGCCCCTGAGGGACACGCAGTATGTATGTGTGTGTGTTTGTGTGTGTCCGGGCGTGCATGCAATCCCCTAGGTGACAAAAAAAGTATGTAAATATGAGGGACAATGGTGTAGGTCAGGGCTCAATGCGGACTAGAGTTTAGGTCAGAGCTGTTCAATTCCGGTCCTGGAGGGCCAAAACACATCTGGTGTTTGTTTCTACCTGCTAGTTAATTAGACCCAGGTCTGAATCAGGCCCTTGTTAGAAGGAGAGGACGAAAACCAGACATTGAACAGCCCTGGTGTAGGGTTGTCACAGTTGAGTGTAGAAGTGGTGTGGAATCAAGCGCAGGACACACAGAGGCTTGGTACTGACGTCTTTAGTGAAGACAAAAAAGAACAAGCCAAACACGGCTACATACAACCTGGCAGGCAAGCGAACTTTACGCACACCAGTAAAGTACATACAAAGGCACAAAAGTGCGGAGCTCTCTACTACACCGAACAGAGAGACAAAAATGAACTAGCATCCCACAGTGACAACGAACAATTACACACAACACATGATAAAACTCAAGAGAACTTATAGGACGCATAATTAACACTAACAAGGAACAGGTGTAACAAAACAGACAAAACCAATCAAACATCAAAACATAGAACGGTGGCAGCTAGTACTCCGGAGACGACGACCGCCGAAGCCTGCCCGAACAAGGAGAAGGAGCAGCCTCGGCCGAAACCGTGACAGTACCCCCCCCTTGACGCGCGGCTCCAGCCGTGCGCCGACCCCGGCCTCGAGGACGACCAGGAAGACGCGGAGCAGGGCGCGTGGGATGACCACGATGGAACTCGGTCAGAAGAGACGGGTCTAGGATGTCCCTCCTCGGCACCCAGCACCGCTCCTCCGGGCCGTACCCCTCCCACTCCACGAGATATTGGAGACCCCCCATCCGGCGTCTCGAATCTAGGATGGACCGAACAGTGTACGCCGGAGCCCCCTCGATGTCCAGCGGGGGCGGAGGAGTCTCTTCTATCTCATAGTCCTGGAGTGGACCAGCTACCACCGGCCTGAGGAGAGACACATGGAACGAGGGGTTAATATTCTTGTAATCAATTGGCAGTTGTAACCTGTAACACACCTCGTTCAATCTCCTCAGGACTTTAAAAGGCCCCACAAACCGCCGACCCAGCTTCCGGCAGGGCAGGCGGAGGGGCAGGTTTCTGGTCGAGAGCCAGACTCGATCTCCAGGTGCGTACACTGGCCCCTCACTGCAGTGGAGATCGGCGCTCGTCTTATGTCGATGGATGGCTCGCTGCAGATGGATGTGTGCAGCGTTCCACGTCTCCTCCGAGCGCCGCACCCACTCATCCACCGCAGGGGCCTCGATCTGGCTCTGATGCCAAGGTGCCAGAGCCGGCTGGTACCCTAACACACACTGGAAAGGAGTTAGTTTAGTAGAGGAGTGGCGGAGAGAGTTCTGTGCCATCTCGGCCCAGGGAACATACCTCACCCACTCCTCCGGCCGGCCCTGGCAATACGACCTCAGAAACCTACCCACATCCTGGTTGACACGTTCGACCTGCCCATTACTCTCCGGGTGGTAACCCGAGGTAAGGCTCACCGAAACCCCCAAACGCTCCATAAACGCTCTCCAGACTCTGGAGGTAAACTGGGGGCCTCGATCAGACACTATATCCTCGGGTACCCCGTAATGCCGGAAGACGTGGGTGAATAGAGCCTCAGCGGTCTGTAGGGCAGTAGGAAGACCCGGCATGGGAAGGAGACGACAGGCCTTCGAGAACCGATCCACAACGACCAGGATGGTGGTATTCCCCTGTGAGGGGGGAAGGTCTGTAACAAAATCCACCGAGAGGTGAGACCAGGGTCGTTGTGGAACGGGCAGGGGTTGTAACTTACCCCTGGGCAAGTGTCTGGGCGCCTTACACTGGGCACACACCGAGCAGGAGGAGACATAAATCCTCACATCCCTGGCTAACGTTAGCCACCAGTACTTTGTGCTAAGGCAGTGCACTGTCCGGCCAATACCTGGATGCCCAGAGGAGGGTGACGTGTGAGCCCAATAAATGAGTCGATCCCGGACCTCGAGCGGGACGTACGTCTGACCCACCGGACACTGTGGAGGGCTAGGGTCGGTGCGTAACGCCCGCTCGATCTCCGTATCGACCTCCCACACCACCGGTGCCACCAGACAAGACTCAGGTAGTATGGGAGTGGGCTCAACGGACCTCTCCTCTGTGTCATACCGCAGAGACAGGGCGTCTGTCTTCCCGTTCTGGGACCCAGGGATGTAAGTGATCTTAAACACGAACCGGGCTAGAAACATAGTCCACCGAGCCTGGCGAGGATTTAGTCTCCTAGCTGCCCGAATGTATTCCAGGTTACGGTGGTCAGTCAAAATGAGAAAAGGGTGTTGAGCCCCCTCAAGCCAATGCCTCCACACCTTTAGGGCCTGTACCACGGCTAACAGCTCCCTGTCCCCTACGTCATAATTTCGCTCCGCCGGACTGAGCTTTTTCGAGTAAAAAGCACAGGGGCGGAGTTTAGGTGGTGTGCCGGATCGTTGCGAGAGAACGGCCCCGATACCGGCTTCTGACGCGTCCACCTCCACTTGGAATGGTAAAGCGGGATCCGGATGCGCCAGCACCGGAGCCGAAGTAAACAGTTCCTTCAGTCTCCCAAAAGCCCTGTTCGCCTCAGCTGACCACCACAAGCGCACCGGACCCCCCTTCAGAAGGGACGTTATGGGAGCTGCCACCTGTCCAAAACCCCGGATAAACCTCTGGTAGTAATTCGCAAAGCCCAAGAACTGCTGCACCTCTTTCACTGTGGTTGGGGTTTGCCAATTACGCACGGCTGATACACGGTCAACCTCCATCTTCACACGGTCAACCTCCACAACTGATAACCCAAAAAGGAGACCGACTCCTGGAAGAACAGACATTTCTCTGCCTTGACATACAGGTCATGCTCCAACAGCCTCCTCAACACTCGGCGCACCAGGGCTACATGCTCGGCTCGGGTAGAACTGTACACTAGAATATCGTCTATGTACACGACCACTCCCTGCCCCTGCATGTCCCGGAAGATCTCATCCACAAAGGATTGGAAGACTGATGGAGCATTCATTAACCCGTATGGCATGACGAGATACTCGTAATGACCCGAGGTAGTACTAAATGCTGTCTTCCATTCATCGCCCTCTCTAATGCGCACCAAGTTGTATGCGCTCCTGAGGTCCAATTTTGTGAAGAACCGTGCCCCGTGTAATGACTCCGTCATAGTCGCAATCAGAGGGAGTGGATAACTATATTTCACAGTAATCTGATTGAGACCGCGGTAATCGATACACGGGCGCAAACCTCCATCTTTTTTCTTCACAAAAAAGAAGCTCGAGGACGCAGGGGAAGTGGAGGGCCGTATGTATGCCTGTCTCAGAGACTCGGCAATGTATGTCTCCATTGCCCTCTTCTCCTCTTGTGACAAAGGATACACATGGCTCCGTGGGAGCGCAGCTCCTGCCTGGAGGTCTATCGCACAATCCCCCCGTCTATGAGGTGGCAATCGCGCCGCCCTCGCCTTGCTAAACACGAGTGCTAAATCCTCATACTCGGGGGGAACATGCATTGCGGGCATTTGGTTTGGACTCTCCACCGAGGTCGCCCCTACGGAAACACCCAGACATAGCCCCATACACTGGGCAGACCACCCCTTAAGAGCCTTCTCTCGCCACGAAATGGTAGGATCGTGAGTAATCAACCATGGAAGCCCCAGCACCACCGGATACGCAGGAGAGTCAATCAGGTATAGCTGAATCGTCTCCTCATGACCCCCCTGCGTCTCCATCCTAAGTGGCACTGTGACCTTCCTGATCAACCCGGATCCTAACGGACGGCTATCTAGGGCATGTACAGGGAAGGGATTATTAACCGGTAGGAGAGGGATCCCTAACTCTATACAACATTTACGATCTACAAAATTCCCAGCTGCGCCTGAATCTACTAGCGCCTTATGCTGGGAACGAGGTGCAACCTGTGGAAAACAAACAGGTATGGTTATGTGCACGACAGAAAGCTCTGGGTAAGTGGGGCGCCTACTCACCTGGGAGGACTCTCCAATGTGTGGCCTGCTGTCTCGTCCTCCAGGAGACCCTCCCCAGCACCTAGCCGCGGTGTGCCCTCCACGGCCACAGTTGGTGCAGGGGACGGCCCCCCTCGGGCTCCTTCTCCTCCGTTCTCTAGCGCCAGCACCCCCGAGCTCCATAGGACTCAGCTCGGAGGTGCTGGAGGGTGGAATGGGCGACCCCCACCCAGGACGTCCGCGGGTGACGAGCAGGGTGTCTAGCCGAATGGCCATGTCAACCAATTGGTCAAACGAAAGAGTGGTGTCCCTGCACGCCAACTCTCTACGGACGTCCTCCCTGAGGCTGCAGCGGAAGTGATCTATGAGGGCCCGCTCATTCCACCCTGTATCTGCCGCTAGCGTCCGGAACTCCAGTGCAAACTCTTGAGCGCTCCTCATCCCCTGCCGGAGGTAGAATAGACGCTCCCCCGCCGCCTTCCCCTCAGGTGGATGGTCGAACACTGCCCGGAAGCGGCGGGAGAACTCCGCATAGGTGATCGTTGCGGCGTCTATCCTCCTCCATTCGGCGTTGGCCCACTCCAACGCCTTGCCAGTGAGACAGGAGATGAGGGCGGAAACGCTCTCGTGTCCCGAGGGCACCGGGTGTACGGTGGGGAGGTAGAGTTCGATTTGCAACAGGAAACCCTGACACCGGGCCGCGGTGCCGTCGTACGCCCTCGGGAGCGAGAGCCGAATCCCACTGGGTTCCGGAAGTTGGACAGGTGGACTGACCGATGGTGATGGTGTGGTAGGTGGGGGCGTGGGTACTCCGCTGGCCTGCCATCGATGGAGGGTGTTCATCACCCTATCCAGAGCGTGCCCGATCTGGTTGATCCTGTCCTCCTGTCCACGAAGGCGCTCCTCAATAATCTCGGTAGGTGTGGCTGCTCCTGCTGATTCCATAGTAATGGTGTGTAATTCTGTCACAGTTGAGTGTAGAAGTGGTGTGGAATCAAGCGCAGGACACACAGAGGCTTGGTACTGATGTCTTTAGTGAAGACAAAAAAGAACAAGCCAAACACGGCTACATACAACCTGGCAGGCAAGCGAACTTTACGCACACCGGTAAAGTACATACAAAGGCACAAAAGTGCGGAGCTCTCTACTCCACCGAACAGAGAGACAAAAATGAACTAGCATCCCACAGTGACAACGAACAATTACACACAACACATGACAAAACTCAAGAGAACTTATAGGACGCATAATTAACACTAACAAGGAACAGGTGTAACAAAACAGACAAAACCAATCAAACATCGAAACATAGAACGGTGGCAGCTAGTACTCCGGAGACGACGACCGCCGAAGCCTGCCCGAACAAGGAGAAGGAGCAGCCTCGGCCGAAACCGTGACAAGGGTGGGATCTCCAAGATCCAGTATGACACTTGATCACACCGTTTTGACAGAACAGCATCATAGGAACAGGCTCAATAATCTCTCCTTTCTTCCAAAGTGTGCACTTGTTCACTTCCCTTCATGGATTCTAACGTAAATGAGTGGTATATGGAAACACCTTCTATCCCATGGAAACACCAATCTAATGCTTTCACATTTATGGGGACTAGTGAATGAGTGCACACTTCAGGAGGAAGGAGAAATTATTGGGACACATCCTTAGTGTTTGTCCAGTCCGATCCTTGGGATGTTGCTGACTGATGTATCCAATAGTTATAGATGACATGATTGAGGACCCTCAATCAGTGTGAAGTTGCCACTAAATGCTGATCTTGGGTCAGCTTTGCATTTTCCCCACTCATGGTTGAGGTTAGGATTTGGGGAGGAAAACTAATTCTAGATCTGTACCTAGGAGAAACTTCACCCCGGAATGTGCTAGAACATACAGTATGTCCAGTACAGTAGTGTGTGTGTGTGTGTGTCTCTGTCTCTGAGTAATGTCTGTCGGCTGTTTTTTCCGTGTTGCTGGTTAGGTGGTTGGTTGGGAGCTGGTGACTGCCTGCCTGTGGTCAGTCACACATACAGCAGCTGAGCCCAACCTATAGCTAAAATGGAGACGCTACATGTAGCCTGTAGTCGTGTGCGTGTGTGTGCTTCCATTCGTGCGTATACTTTGTGTGCGTGTGTGTGTGTGAGAGAGAGAGAGAGGGAGAGAAAGAGAGAGAGAGAGAGAGAGGGAGAGAAAGAGAGCGAGGGAGATCACAAATGAAGTGTTTGCGTCAGTAGAGAGAGAGAGCTCCTCTCCTTCTCCTCGTCTGCTGACAGTAACCTACTTTTATGGAACCTACTCACAGAGAATGATAAAAATACTGCAATTCTCCCTCCCTCCTGCTGTCTCTCTCTCCCTCTCTCCCTCACTCCCTCTGCCCTCCTGTGTTTTCTCTCTCTCTCCCTCACTCCCTCCTTCCCTCTCTCCGCCCTCAAGTCTTCCCTCTCTCTCTTCCCTCTTTCTCTCTTTATTCCCTCACTCCCTCTTCTCCCTGCTCTGTCAGCTCAGCTCTCACTCGCCTCACCTTCCCTCCACCTTTCTCTCCTCCTTTTCTCTCTATATTTCTGTGTATGTCTCTTCCTCTCTCACTCTATTTATTTTGCCTTCCTCCAATCATTCCCTCCTCCTCTCATCTGATTCCCCATCGTTCTCTCTTTTCTCGCCTCATCTTTGCTCCTACTTTTCCCTCACTTCTCTCCCCAATTCATCTATTCCTAAATCCTTTTCCCATTCATTTATTCTCTCCTGTTACTCCCTCCCTCCCTCCCCCCCTCCCTCCTCCTCCTCCCTCCTCCTCTCTCAGTAAGGAAGCTGCTGATGCGGCAGCCAGGGAAGCCAGCCGGACGTTCGTTCCGTGTGTATGTATTAAGATTGTATTATTATTATTATTTATTATGACGTATATTTGTCAGGGAACATGTACAACATGCCATTGCACCAGGTTGAGCTATTTTCATCTGTAGTCCCTGTGTGAGGATGCTGTTGGATGATTGATGTGTCCAGCCCTCACCAAAACACACCAGCAGATTGGACAAGAGATGAAGAAAGTGAGAGAGGGAGGGAGAGAGAGAGAGAGAGAGAGAGAGAGAGAGAGAGAGAGAGAGAGAGAGAGAGAGAGAGAGAGAGAGAGAGAGAGAGAGAGAGAGAGAGACAGAAAGGGAGAAAGAGGAGAGGGGGGAGAGAGAGGGAGAGAGAGAGGGAGGGGGGAGAGAGGGCTAGGAATGAAGAGAGATGATGAAGAGAGAGAGAGAGAGAAGAGAGAGAGAGGGAGGGAGAAATGGGATTGGTAAAGGAGAGGCAGAGAGAGAGATGGTGAGAGGAAGAAAGAGGGAGATGTAGAGAGGGGGTTAAATTGAGGGATAAGAGATGAGAGAGGATGGGAGGAGAGACAAGGAGGGAGAGAGGAAGGAGAGAATATGCTACACGAGGGCTTATGAAATGGAATGACAATGATAATCCAAAAAAGGAGGAGAAAGAAATGAAAAGAGGAGAGGAAATACAGGCTTAGACATGATAACTATATCGCTGGAAAAAAGGAGGATTTAGGAGGAGAGGATAGAGGGAGTGTGGCGATTAGAAAAAGGAGAGAATAGGGTAGAAGGGAAAAGAGATGAGATTGAATGGATTTAGTGGTAAAAAGAGGGATATATATTTCTCAGTAGTCAGCCCCCTCCCACATTTGTGTGGTGTACATGTGTGTGTACAACACACAAAACTCCTTGTTTATTGTTTGTAGCTGCACAGGGACACTAAATAGCAGAGCCAGCACACACACACACACACACACTCTCCTAGGTGTCCTCTTCCTCTCCTCTCACCGGCTCCATTTATAAAAGTCTCTCTCTCGCCGGGAGTGTGAAAACAATGTTAGGAAAACACACCACTGTTTGTGTGTGTGTGTGTGTGTTTGTGTGTGTTTGTGTGTGTTTGTGTGTTTCCACGAAGGTGCGCAAACATTTGTCTTGGAGGGCGGTGGTGAGCGATAGTGAGTGAGAGACTAAGAGGCCTTGAGTAGCAAGGAAGATAGCGAGAGGGAGGGAGGGAGGGAGGAGGGAGAGGGTGGCAAGGAGGGAGGGAGAGAAAGAGTAAGAGAAGATGCCTTTAGGGAGAGAGAGAGATATACTTAGCAAAAGAGGGGTAGAGATGGGAAGGAGAGGGAGAGGGATGTAAGGAGGGAGTAACAGAGAGAGAGAGAGCTGTGAGATGAGAGAGACAGAGAGAAATAGAGGAATATAGGGGAGGGATAGACAGGTAGACTGCCTAATATAGAGGAGGGATAGACGGGTAGACTGCCCAATATAGAGGAGGGATAGACAGGTAGACTGCCCAATATAGAGGAGGGATAGACAGGTAGACTGGCCAATATAGAGGAGGGATAGACAGGTAGACTGGCCAATATAGAGGAGGGATAGACAGGTAGACTGCCCAATATAGAGGAGGGATAGACAGGTAGACTGGCCAATATAGAGGAGGGATAGACAGGTAGACTGCCCAATATAGGGGAGGGATAGACAGGTAGACTGCCCAATATAGAGGAGGGATAGACAGGTAGACTGGCCAATATAGAGGAGGGATAGACAGGTAGACTGGCCAATATAGAGGAGGGATAGACAGGTAGACTGGCCAATATAGAGGAGAGATAGACAGGTAGACTGCCCAATATAGGGGAGGGATAGACAGGTAGACTGGCCAATATAGAGGAGGGATAGACAGGTAGACTGGCCAATATAGAGGAGAGATAGACAGGTAGACTGCCCAATATAGAGGAGCGATAGACAGGTAGACTGGCCAATATAGAGGAGGGATAGACAGGTAGACTGGCCAATATAGAGGAGGGATAGACAGGTAGACTGGCCAATATAGAGGAGGGATAGACGGGTAGACTGCCCAATATAGAGGAGGGATAGACAGGTAGACTGGCCAATATAGAGGAGGGATAGACAGGTAGACTGCCTAATATAGAGAAGAATAATTTTGTTGTTTATTCTTTATGTTGACAGGTCTGATTAATTACTCTGATTTCACTCACAGGTTTGGCAGGATTGTTTGTCCCGCTGAATAACTTTCAATAAAGCACATTTTGATCAAATCCAATTGGGAGATATGGAAAGAGAGGGAGGGAGAACAAGAGAGAGGGTCATTCAGAGGAAGAAAGATGCACAGATAGAGAGGGAGTGACAGAAGGGTCTAGTTTACATTTTTTTACATTTATGTCATTTAGCAGACGCTCTTATCCAGAGCGACTTACAGTTAGTGCATACATTATTCTTTTTTTTTTTTATACTGGCCCCCCGTGGGAATCGAACCCACAACCCTGGCGTTGCAAACGCCACGCTCTACCAACTGAGCTACCTCCCTGCCGGCCATTCCCTCCCCTACCCTGGACGACGCTGGGCCAATTGTGCGCCGCCCCATTGGTCTCCCGGTTGCGGCCGGCTACAGCAGAGCCTGGATTCGAACCAGGATCTCTAGTGGCACAGCTAGCACTGCGATGCAGTGCCTTAGACCACTGCGCCACTCGGGTAGTTCCGTCCATGTATACTGGTCTCTCTCTCTCTCTCAATTCAATTCAATTCAATTTAATTGGCTTTATTGGCATGGGAAACATATGTTTACATTGCCAAAGCAAGTGAAATAGATAATAAACAAAAGTGAAATAAACAATAATAAAAAATATATATATATAGCTTCCTATAATATATATATAATCTCTCTCTCTGCTCTCTCTCAATTCAATTCAAATCAAATGGCTTTATTGGCATGGGAAACATCTTATGGCTATATAGAGTGTTGTAACGATGTGCAAATAGGGAAAATAAATAACCATAAATATGGGTTGTATTTACAATGGTGTTTGTTCTTCACTGGTTGCCCTTTTCTTGTGGAAACAGGTCATACATCTTGCTGCTGTGATGGCACTGTGGTATTTCACCCAATAGATATGGGAGTTTCTCTCTCTCTCTCTCTCTCTCTCTCTCTCGCTCTCTCTCTCTCTCTCTCTCTCTCTCACTCTCTCTCTCTCTCTCACTCTCTCTCTCTCTTGCTGAGCTAGAGCTACTCAGTACAGATTGGCAGAGTACCACAGAACTACAGGACAGATTGGCAGAGTACCACAGAACTACAGGACAGCTACAGTAAAGCTAGAACATCCAATTCAAGATTAAAATATCAAATCAAATTGTATTTGTTACATACACGTGTTTAGCAGATGTTATAGCGGGTGTAGCGAAATGCTTGTGCTTCTAGCTCCGACAGTGCAGTAATATCTAACAAGTAATATCTAATAATTTCAGAACATATACCCAATACACACAAAACTAGTAAGGAATGGAATTTAAGAAAATATACATATATGGCAATAAGCAATGACAGAGCGGCATGGAATAAGATACAGTAGAATATTATAGAATAGAATGCAGTATATACATATGAGATGAGTAGTGCAAGATATGTAAACATTATTAAAGTGACTAGTGTTCCATTTCTTAAAGTGGCCAGTGGTTGTGGTGTTGAGGTTGTGGTGATGAGGTTGTGGTGTTGTGGTGGTGTGGTTGTGGTGTTGATGTTGTGGTGTTGTGGTTGTGGTGTTGTGGTTGTGGTGTTGAGGTTGTGGTGTTGTGGTTGTGGTGTTGAGGTTGTGGTGTTGAGGTTGTGGTGTTGTGGATGTGGTGTTGAGGTTGTGGTGTTGAGGTTGTGGTGTTGAGGTTGTGGTGTTGTGGTGTTGAGGTTGTGGTTGTGGTGTTGAGGTTGTGGTGTTGTGGTGTTGATGTTGTGGTTGTGGTGTTGAGGTTGTGGTGTTAAGGTTGTGGTGTTTAGGTTGTGGTGTTGTGGTGTTGTGGTTGTGGTGTTGAGGTTGGGGTGTTAAGGTTGTGGTGTTGTGGTTGTGGTGTTGAGGTTGTGGTGTTGTGGTTGTGGTGTTGTGGTTGTGGTGTTGAGGTTGTGGTGTTGAGGTTGTGGTTGTGGTGTTGAGGTTGTGGTGTTGAGGTTGTGGTGTTGTGGTTGTGGTGTTGAGGTTGTGGTGTTGTGGTTGGGGTGTTGAGGTTGTGGTGTTGAGGTTGTGATTGTGGTGTTGAGGTTGTGGTGTTGAGGTTGAGGTTGTGGTTGTGGTGTTGAGGTTGTGGTGTTGAGGTTGTGGTGTTTTATGTTGTGGTGTTGATGTTGTGGTTGTGGTGTTGAGGTTGTGGTGTTGAGGTTGAGGTTGTGGTTGTGGTGTTGAGGTTGTGGTGTTGTGGTTGTGGTGTTGTGGTTGTGGTGTTGAGGTTGTGGTGTTGAGGTTGTGGTTGTGGTGTTGAGGTTGTGGTGTTGAGCTTGTGGTTGTGGTGTTGTAGTTGTGGTGTTGAGGTTGTGCCTTGTGCTTATTTTTATTATTCTTGTTTTATTTACAGTTTTTTCCGACTGCTTACACACAAAATCTTTTCATGTCACACGATTTTTGAAACCTCTCACTCAAAGTGCAAAACTACACACCAAATCTCCAAAACCATAAGCTATTTCTCAGCCTTTGACTCAGTTGTCAATTGCATAAAACACTTTTTTCAAAACACTACACACAATTCTCTACCTAAAACACAAAAATCTAACAGGAAGTGACTTGCTTTCCTTTTCCAAACACAACCAATCAAAATGCTACAGTTATTCACCAGGTCACACACACACTCCTCACATGTTCAAACACTAATTGCTTAACTGATCACTAACCAATCACTGCTTTACTGTAGTATAGGACTGTTTTGAACAATGGATGCCAACAATGGACAGAGAGCAAGAGGAGTAGGAGGGAGAGGCAGGGGACAACAACGAGGACAAATTCAAAGACGAAGTGTTGGAAGAGGAGGAGAAGGAGGAAGAGGAAAATGAAGAGGAAGAGGAAGAGGAAGAGGAAGAAGAGGACGAGGGCAAAGAAGAGAAGGAAGGAGATTTATTTATGTGGATGAGGTTGGCTTCAACCTCACCAAAACCAGGCGCCGCGGAAGAAATGTAAAAGGACAGAGGGCAATTACCAATGTCCCTGGACAGCGTGGGGGTAATATAACTATGTGTGCTGCCATCACTCAAAACGGGGTCCTCCATCACAATGCCACACTGGGTCCGTACAAGACCGGCCATAGGCTCACTTTTCTGGATGCAATTTACACAATGCTTGTCCCTGATCCAGATCAGGAGCCTGCTAGATTTGTGGTTATATGGGACAATGTTAGTTTTCACCGGGCTGTTTTGGTCCAAAACTGGTTTGCCACCCATCCACAATTTGTAGTTTTGTACCTACCCTCATATTCACCTTTTCTAAATCCCATAGAGGAATTCTTCTCAGCCTGGCGCTGGAAAGTGTATGATTGCCAACCCTATGCCCGCATGCCGCTTCTCCAGGCAATGGAGGACGCATGTGGGGACATAGAGGTTGCCTCTGTCCAAGGTTGGATACGCCATGCTAGGAGATACTTCCCTCGATGTTTGGCAAGAGAAAACGTATCTTGTGATGTGGACAAAGTATTGTGGCCAGACCCAGCCCGGAGAAGAGATGAAGCGTAGCTTAGCACTGGTGATTGCCCACCCCCCTACCAATTCCTGGACTGCCCCCCGGGACCCCACACACACAATTGTGTTCTTTACTGTATTCTAAAGAATATACTTTTGGTTTACATATGTTTATGGTTTTGTTGTGTGCTACTGTATACAACAGTAATGTTTGGCCTAATAAATATTTTCTGTTTATACATTGCATTGGTGTTTACAGTGTACTTGTTACCCCTCTCAGCAGATTACTTTCACTGTAGAACATTGTATTGAAATGTAGATATAAGCCTATGAAAGACCAAAGAGCTTTAGATTTAGAACAACAGTGTTTACATGGTATATCCAAAAATGTACTATTGTGAAAGTAGTGTTTGCCATTTGATGCAAATGCTTCATTCTGACATGTGTTTATGGCTTTTTGATTGCAGTGTTAAATTTTGAAGGAGATGTGAGGCATTTTGCATTTTGTGTGTGCAGTTTTGGGAATTGTGTGTAGAGTTTTGAAAAAAGGCGACATAGTTTTGAAAACGTGTGTAAGCAGTTGGAAAAAACTGTATAATATACATTTTTCTTCCCATTTTTGATAATAAATAAAATAAAAGTTAATGCCCACAATGTATGGTGGCACAGATCATGTCCCCAGGGTTCACTAGAAGTGGATGGTGCCTTGGCTAAAACTGTGTATGCGTGTGTATGTGTGTACAGCTGTCGCACCCATGACAAAAAGCTCTTGCCTTTAGTTGCGTCAGTGAGCCATTGCAACATTGTGTGCGTGTGTGTGTGCACATGCGCATATGTCTGTGTGTAGAGAGAGCATAGTTTCTCATAATTTACAGTAGGGCAAAAAGACAGAGTTGAAACAGTGCGACAATGTGGTTATCTGTAAAGGAACAGGCTGCTGTGTATCTGTGTGTATGCTTGCATATGGTGTGTGTGTGTGTGTGTTTGTCTGTGTGTGTGTGAGTGTGTGTGTGTGTGTGTTTGTGTGTGTGTGTGTGTTTGTCTGTCTGTGTGTGTGTGTGTGTGTGTGTGTGTGTGTGTGGTGTTGTGGTTGTGGTGTTGTGGTTGTGGTGTTGTGGTTGTGGTGTTGAGGTTGTGGTGTTGTGGTTGTGGTGTTGAGGTTGTGGTGTTGAGGTTGTGGTTGTGGTGTTGTGCTGTTGTGGTTGTGGCTTTGAGGTTGTGATGTTGAGGTTGTGGTTGTGGTGTTGAGGTTGTGGTGTTGTGGTGTTGAGGTTGTGGTGTTGTGGTTGTGGTGTTGTGGTTGTGGTGTTGAGGTTGTGGTGTTGTGGTTGTGGTGTTGTGGTTTAAGTGTTGAGGTTGTGGTGTCGTGTGTCTCAGTCCCAGCTCCAAAGCAGTAGAGAGTGGAACTGTTTCAAAGAAACAGACTGCTTCTGGAAATCAAAAAGAGCTAGAGTCAGAGAGAGAGCGAGAGGGGGGGGGTTGAGGGATACATAGAGAAAAAGAGAGAAAGGGAGACAGGACCCGGAGAGACAGAGCAAGGTAGACACAGAAAAGCAAAGGAGAGAGAGTGAGAGAGAGAGAGAGAGAGAGAGAGAGAGAGAGAGAGAGAGAGAGAGAGAGAGAGAGAGAGAGAGAGAGAGAGAGAGAGAGAGAGAGAGAGAGAGAGAGAGAGAGAGAGAGAGAGAGAGAGAGAGAGAGAGAGAGAGAGAGAGATGGAAAGAGAGGCACACCCTTTTATCTGTCATATCTATTTATAGTTTGCTGTATGTGGAGGAGATAAGGAGCAGAGGCGGAGGAGAGGTGGAGGAGGGGAGAGAAGGAGGAGAGGATTAGGAGGGGGGATATAGAGGAGAGGAGAAAGAGGAGAAGAGGAGAGAAGGAGGAGAGGAGGAGAGAAGAAGGAGAGGAGAGGAGGAGGAGAGGAGGAGGAAGGAGGAATTGATAATTCCTCTACAGAACTACACAGCAGGAGAAAAAGGAGGAGCAAGATGACTGGGGAGGATGATAGGAGAAGAGAGAGGAGAAAGAGAGAAGCCGAAGAGACAGGGAGAGATAGAGGATGGTAGGAGAAGAGAGAGAGGAGAAAGAGAGAAGCTGGAGAGATAGGGAGAGATAGAGGATGATAAGAGAAGAGAGAGAGGAGAAAGAGAGAAGCCGGAGCGACAGAGAGAGATAGAGGATGATGAGAGAAGAGAGAGAGGAGAAAGAGAGAAGCCGGAGAGACAGGGAGAGATAGAGGATGGTAGGAGAAGAGAAAGAGGAGAAAGAGAGAAGCTGGAGAGATAGGGAGAGATAGAGGATGGTAGGAGAAGAGAGAGAGGAGAAAGAGAGAAGCCGGAGAGACAGGGAGAGATAGAGGGTGATGAGAGAAGAGAGTATTGTACAGTGAGTGATTGTCTGTCTGTCTGTCTCTCTCTCTCTGTCTGTCTGTCTCTACAGTTCTGCACTAAATCACTCAATCCTTCAGTGGTGTAGACAATATTCAAAATCCTGCGCAAGCACACTACGGCTGCTTCCCAAATGGCATAGAGCTCTGGTCAAAAGGAGGGCACTATATAGGGAATAGGATACCATTTGGGACGCAGCCTACGATCCGTGTCTTACAATGTACGTCAGGGCCCTAGAAATGTTTTGTTTGACTTTGCCCTGCATTTGTGGGCACGCTTGTGCACATTGCCGTGTGTGTGTGTGTGTGTGTGTGTGTGCGTGCGTGTGTCTATAAAGGAACACTTGCTGAGTCCAGGACTACACAGTTTCATTTATTTGATAGAGGCTTCATTTGGTTTGATTTAAACTCTCCTTTCCTCATCAGCCATTTCTCCCTAAAACACCGCACTCAGCTCTATACGGGCCAAAGTAGCCTGCTCAGCTGAAAGCACTCTCTCTCACACACACACAAACACACACACACACACACTCAATAACGCTGGGATGCAATCACACAGACCACACACACACATGCACACTCACTCACACACACACACATGCACACTCACTCACACACACACACACACACACACACACACACACACACACACACTCACACACACACACACACACATACACACACACACACACACACACACACACACACACACACACACACACACACACACACACACACACACACACACACACACACACACACACACACACACACACACACACACTGGGCCAGCCCTACATCAGTGTATAGGGCAGGTAGAGGAATCATTCACCCATAAAGGGTCATAGTTCCACATGAGGAATTAATAGGGGATTGAATTTAGGAAAGGTTACAAGTCAAGGTTCCTTAGAGCTCCACTACATTGCCTGCAACACACATACCTTCAACAAAAACTATACAATGAATACACCTGGTCCTGTTGGGCTCAGTTGGTAGAGCATGGTGCTTGCAACGCCAGGGTTGTGGGTTTGATTCCTGGGACCACCCATATGTAAAATGTATGCGCGTATGACTGTACGTCGCTTTGGATAAAAGCGTCTGCTAAATGGCATATTATTATTGTTATTGTTATATTTACACTTATCTGCGATGTCAACCTTAAACCTCCCAAAAATACATTACACAGACACATACATTACACAGACACACATACATTACACAGACACATACATTACACAGACACATAACATACTGTATGTTCAGTTGTTCCCCATCAGACTCATGTCTCCTACTGTGTCTACAGGCTAGTTGAAAGAAACCCAAGGGGTGTAAAGGATGGAGTCAGTCTCTCTCTCTCTCTCTCTCTCTCTCTCTCTCTCTCTCTCTCCGTCTCTCTCTCTTTCTCTCTCTCTCTACTAATAACCTAATAGACTTTCTGGCAGAATCAGAAAGGAGAGGTGTGTGTGTGTGTGTGTACAGCACAGTTGTAAGCAGTCGTGCGGTAATATGCTGATGCTGGATAATGCCTCATTCAATGTGTGTGTGTGTGTGTGTTTGTGTGTTTGTGTATTGTTTGCTTTGGAGTGGAAAGGCAAGATAAAGAGAGGGGGATGGGGGCGGAGAGATGGAAGAGGGGGAGGCGGTCGTGGAAAGGTTGTAATGACGTGAGAGAGGGAGGAGGATAGATAGAGGTAGAGATGGAGAAGGGGATGAGAGGAGGAGAGGTGCAGGTCAGGGTCAATGGATAACGGGAATTAAAGGTGGACAGGATATATTAGATAAAGAGTGTGTGTGTGTGTCTGTGTGTGTGTGATGCAGCTTCACGCCAGTGTAGTGTCTGGTTGGCAGAGCAGGGCCTGCCCAGAACCATCAGAGGACCAGTCTAATCAGGCAGAGGGGAGGAGAGGAGAAGAGAGGAGGAGAGGAGAGGAGATGAGAGGAGATGAGAGGAGAGGAGAGGAGAGGAGAGGAGAGGAGAGGAGAGGAGAGGAGAGGAGAGGAGAGGAGAGGAGAGGAGAGGAGAGGAGAGCAGAGGGGAGAGGAGGAGAGAGAGGAGGAGAGGAGGGGAGGAGAGAGGAGAGTATGGGGGGAAAGGACAGGTTAGGAAGGTCTGGACTGGTCTCTGGCAGGTCTCTGGTCTCTCACCATCCCTCTGACACCATCTCATCATCTTTGCTGACGTACTCTCTCTTTCTCTCTCTCTCTCTCTCTGTCTCTCTCTCTCTCTCTCTCTCTCTCTCTCTCTCTCTCTCTCTCTCTCTCTCTCTCTGTGTCTCTCTGTCTCTCTCTCTCTCTCTCTCTATCCCTCTCTCTCTCTATCCCTCTCTCTCTCTCATCTGTCTCTCTCTCTCTCTCTCAAACATTTGTATTTTTCTTCTATAATATTATGATTATTTATTACATATTATTATTGTATAATAAGCTACAAAATGTCAATGTTCGACCTTAACATGTGATAACTATACAACAAAACAGATGAGCATGAATTACATTTACTCTCACGGATGGATAAAAAGAACTCTCTGAAAGCCACACTCCTACTAAACTACACCTTTAGTCTTCTGATCTGACCTGCTGGGTCATATCTCAATAACCCAGCAGCAATAATCCATCATCAACCATCCAACCATGCTTTTTTTAAAGAAAGCAACCCAATTAAGTGACCCAACGCCTGCAACCCAGCAGGATTGGGTCAACCAAACAACCCAGCAGGGTTGGGTCAACAAAACAACCCAGCAGGGTTGGGTCAACCAAACAACCCAGCAGTTGGGTCAGCCAAACAACCCAGCAGTGTTGGGTCAACCAAACAACCCAGCAGTTGGGTCAGCCATACAACCCAGCAGGGTTGGGTCAACCAAACAACCCAGCACGGTTGGGTCAACCAAAGAACCCAGCAGGGTTGGGTCAACCAAACAACCCAGCAGTTGGGTCAACCAAACAACCCAGCAGAGTTGGGTCAACCAAACAACCCAGCAGTTGGGTCAACCAAACAACCCAGCAGTTGGGTCAACCAAACAACCCAGCATTTTTTAGAGTGTAAGAGAAAGGGGAAGTTGGGTAGAGAGAGGTGGATGAACTGGGGTCAGATATAGGGTGAGAAAATGGGAGGAGGGGAGACGGTGAGATGGAAGGAGAGGAGTCAGACATAGGACAACAGAGAAGGAGAGAAATGGAAAGCATCACTTTTTGGTTTCCTTAGAATGTTTGCTCAGCAATGTGTAACTGTCACAACTGAATTATTTAGTCTCCGTGCAGCCACCATTCTGTTACTAGACTCTGACGCTATGCAGTGTCATATAGCCTACTTAAGAGCTACGTAAAGCCTACATAATGCTTTATTGTCTCTCATTTTGATCACATCAGATAAGTTACTCACTGTTATCAAAGCCTGGGGAAATTATATATTTTCCTTAAATAAGTGCTTGTGTGTGTGTGTGTGTGTCTGTGTGTGTGTTTGTGTGTTTGTGTTTGTGTGTGTGTGTTTGTGTGTGTGTGTGTGTGTGTGTGTGTGTGTGTGTGTGTGTGTGTGCCAACTGTGTAAAATAAAATAATAGCATAATTTATGTTTAAACTATAACTGCTATTATACAGGATTGTCTTTCCTATAAACAGTAAAACAACAGTGAGCCAGATTAGGGACATTACCCTGTGTAGGGTGCTGTCTTTCAGGTGGGACGTTAAACTGGTGTCCTGACGCTCTGTGGTCACTAAAGATCCCATGGCACTTATCGTAAGAGAAGGGGTGTTAACCCTGGTGTCCAGGCTAAATCCCCAGTCTGGCCCTTATACCATTACGGTCACTTAATTATCCCCAGCTTCCAATTGGCTCATTTGTCCCCCCTCCTCTCCCCTGTAACTATTCACCAGGTTGTTGCTGGAAATGAGAATGTGTTCACAGTCAACTTACCTGGTAAAATAAGGGTAAAATAAAATTCTGAGTACTGGGGTGTTGTTCCTAGCCAGTGTTTAGTCTGAGTCTTCACTCCCATGCTAGTCTGTCTCTTCATGTTACATCAGATGTTACAACACACACACAGACTCAGACCGCATCACCCTCTCAACCATCCCCCGGCCATGGTGTCAATGTCAGACTGGCATCTGGTTAACACACGCACACACGGACATAAACACACAGATCCCGTTCAATTACATGGACATACACACACAGACACACACACACACACACACACACACACACACGGACGGACGGATGCAAGTATGCACGCAGACGCAATCACAAATACTGACAAGTGTGCATGTACACACACACACACACACACACACACACACACACACACACACACACACACACACTAACAGGATAATGAGTCTCCAGTTAGGAGCAGTGCTGATCTGTCCAGACCCATCCAGTCATACCAGCCCCTTCAGCCAGCATTACTCAGGCCTGGTCACACACACCAGAGTTCAGCAGGGCCAGCATTACTCAGGCCTGGTCACACACCAGAGTTCAGTAGGGCCAGCATTACTCAGGCCTGGTCACACACACCATAGTTCAGCAGGGGCCAGCATTACTCAGGCCTGGTCACACACCAGAGTTCAGTAGGGCCAGCATTACTCAGGCCTGGTCACACACCATAGTTCAGCAGGGGCCAGCATTACTCAGGCCTGGTCACACACACCAGAGTTCAGCAGGGCCAGCATTACTCAGGCCTGGTCACACACACCAGAGTTCAGCAGGGGCCAGCATTACTCCGGCCTGGTCACACACCAGAGTTCAGCAGGGGCCAGCATTACTCAGGCCTGGTCACACACACCAGAGTTCAGCAGGGGCCAGCATTACTCAGGCCTAGTCACACACCAGAGTTCAGCAGGGGCCAGCATTACTCAGGCGTGGTCACACACACCAGAATTCAGCAGGGGCCAGCATTACTCAGGCCTGGTCACACACCAGAGTTCAGTAGGGCCAGCATTACTCAGGCCTGGTCACACACACCAGAGTTCAGTAGGGCCAGCGTTACTCAGGCCTGGTCACACACCAGAGTTCAGTAGGGCCAGCATTACTCCGGCCTGGTCACACACACCATAGTTCAGCAGGGGCCAGCATTACTCCTGCCTGGTCACACACTAGAGTTCAGTAGGGCCAGCATTACTCCGGCCTGGTCACACACCAGAGTTCAGCAGGGGCCAGCATTACTCAGGCCTGGTCACACACCAGAGTGTTAAGCGATTGCTTTGCAATGTCTGTGCCGTGAAACAGTTGAGCTGGATAAATGTTTTTTTAAGGACTTCCCCTTTGACGTAACGTTGCAGTGAAGTGATATAAATTGATGTAATGATGCAGCCGACCACCAGAGGGAGGCAAAAACAAGTTTATTCGACAGAGGGCATTTACATCCTAGGAAGATCTGGATTGCTGTTTTCTGATTTATAAAACGGTGGGAAATCAATAAAATAAGGCATGTAAACATATACATAAAAAAAAAAGTAATTCTAATGCCCGATTTTGGGGTCTGTCAGCTTAAGATTATGAATGTTTGTATTATTAGATATATGTGTATATATGGTATTGCTGTTGTCCCATGTTACTGACCTTAACTCCAGCCTTACTCCATTTGAATGGATGATTTTGGCAACCATCATAGCTAACTGTATCGTCCTGGCTCTGGAACAGCATTTACCTGAGGATGACAAAACTCCTCTTTCTGAGAGACTGGTGAGTACAACTCACACACACACACACACACACACACACACACACGTACAGACGTGCACGCACACACATACACACACACCCACACTACAAAAGTGCACACACATTGCTCTTTTTTTAAATGCCATATTCTAACCCCCACCTCTCTCTCTCTCGCTCTCTCTCGCTCTCTCTCCCCCCCTCTCTCTCTCCCTCCTCACCCCTCTCTCTCCCCCTCCCTCCCTCCCTCCCTCCCTCCCTCCTCTCTCTCTCTCTCTCTCTCTCTCCCTCTCTCTCTCTCTCTCTCTCTCTCTCTCTCCCTCCCTCCCCCTCTCTCTCTCTCTCTCTCTCTCTCTCTCTCTCTCTCTCTCTCTCTCTCTCTCTCTCTCCTTCTCTCCATTAGGATGATACAGAGCCCTACTTCATAGCCATCTTCTGTTTTGAGTCAGGTATAAAGATTCTGGCTCTGGGCTTTGCCCTCCATAAGGGCTCCTACCTGAGGAATGGATGGAACGCTATGGACTTTGTAGTAGTGCTCACTGGGTAAGTACGTTATTGTTTGCATTGTATTATACTATAAATACTGTCTACATAACATACATCAGGGATCGTCAACTGGCAGCCCGCGGGTCAAATTCGGCCCGTGGACGAATTTAAAGCCACATTCGTTTGTGGACATAAAAATCTGTAAAATCACTAGGAATTCGCCTCAACATGATTTTATTTAGGACATCTATTCCCACGTACAGTACCAGTCAAAAGTTTGGACACACCTACTCATTCAATGGTTTATCTTTATTTTTAGTGAAGACATGAAATAACACAAATGGAATCATGTAGTAAACAAAAAGTGTTAAACAAAACAAAATATATTTTAGATTTTAGATTCTTCAAAGTAGCCACCCTTTGCCTTGATGACAGCTTTGCACACTCTTGGCATTCTCTCAACCAGCTTCACCTGGAATGCTTTTCTAACAGTCTTGAAGGAGTTCCCACATATGCTGAGCACTTGTTGGCTGCTTTTCTTTCACTCTGCGGTCCAACTCATCCCAAACCATCTCAATTGGGTTGAGGTCGGGTGATTGCAACACTCCATCACTCTCCTTCTTGGTCAAATAGCCCTTACACAGCCTGGAGGTGTGTTTTGGGTCATTGTCCTGTTGAAAAACAAGTGATAGTCCCACTAAGCACAAACCAGATGGGATGGCATATCGCTGCAGAATGCTGTGGTAGCCATGCTGGTTAAGTGTGCCTTGAATTCTAAATAAATCACTGACAGTGTCACCAGCAAAGCACCATCACACCTCCTCCTTCATGCTTCATGGTGGGAACCACACATGCTGAGATCATTCGTTCACCTACTCTGCATGTCACAAAGACACGGCGGTTGGAACCAAAAATCTCAAATTTGGACCCATCAGACCAAAGGACAGATTTCCACCGGTCTTATGTCCATCGTGTAACTTGGCCCAATCAAGTCTCTTCTTATTATTGGTGTGCTTTAGTAGTTGTTTCTTTGCAGCAATTCAACCATGAAGGCCTGATTCACACAGTCTCCTCTGAACAGTTGATGTTGAGATGTGTCTGTTACATGAACTCTGTGAAGCATTTATTTGGGCTGCAATCTGAGGTGAAGTTAACTCTAATGAACTTATCCTCTGCAGCAGAGGTAACTCTGGGTCTTCCTTTCCTGTGGCGGTCCTCATGAGAGCCAGTTTCATCATAGTGCTTGATGGTTTTTGCGACTGCACTTGAAGAAACTTTCAAAGTTCTTGAAATATTCCAGATTGACCTTCATGTCTTAAAGTAATGATGGATTGTTGTTTCTCTTTGCTTATTTTAGCTGTTCTTGCCATAATATGGACTTGGTCTTTTACCAAATAGGGCTATCTTCTGTATACCACCCCTACCTTGTCACAACACAACTGATTGGCTCAAACGCATTAAGAAGGAAAGAAATTCCTCAAATTAACTTTTAAAAAGGCACACCTGTTAATTGAAATGCATTCCAGGTGACTACCTAATGAAGCTGGTTGAGAGAATGCCAAGAGTGTGCAAAGCTGTCATCAAGGCAAAGGGTGGCTACTTTGAAGAATCTCAAATATAAAATATATTTTGATTTGTTTAACACTTTTTTGTTTACTACATGATTCCATATGTGTTATTTCATGGTTTTGATGTCTTCACTATTATTCTACAATGTAGAAAATAGTAAAAATAAAGAAAAACCCATGAATGAGTAGGTGTGTCCAAACTTTTGACTGGGACTGTATTTTCATTGATCGTGTACCAATGTAATCAAGGTTTGAAATGATTATGGTTTTGTCAAATTACAATATCTGTTTTGGGCTTCTTGTGTCAATTTTGCAGAGTACAAATTATTTCTAATTATGTTCTGGCCTCCTGATCATCCGCTCAAGAAAAATCGTCCCTTGGCTAAATCTAGTTGATGACCCATACATACTACATACCATAAATACATATAATGTACTCAATGCAAGTTTCTCATCACACTGGACCTTATGGACTAGTGCTCATTGTGTGTTCACATGCCAAGATGCCTGATGCTAGGGACACCTTACAGTACACACACACACACACACTTACATGTATGCAATACGTTCATGTGCTCACTGCAGACTATTGATGTAATTGCTGGGAACCCTTATATGATACTGTGTCTGATAAGGTGTGTGTAAGTGCTGTGTGTGTGTGAGGGGTGTGTGTGAGGGGTGTGTGTGAGGGATGTATGTGTGAGGGGTGTGTGTGAGGGGTGTGTGTGAGGGGTGTATGTGTGAGGGGTGTGTGTGAGGGGTGTATGTGTGAGGGGTGTGTGTGAGGGGTGTATGTGTGAGGTGTGTGTGTGAGGTGTGTGTGAGGGGTGTGTGTGAGGGGTGTATGTGAGAGGTGTGTGTGTGAGGTGTGTGTGAGGGGTGTGTGTGAGGGGTGTGTGTGAGGGGTGTGTGTGAGGGGTGCATGTGAGAGGTGTGTGTGTGAGGGGTGTGTGTGAGGGGTGTATGTGTGAGGGGTGTGTGTGAGGGGTGTATGTGAGAGGTGTGTGTGTGTGAGGTGTGTGTGAGGGGTGTATGTGTGAGGGGTGTGTGTGAGGGGTGTATGTGAGAGGTGTGTGTGTGAGGTGTGTGTGAGGGGTGTCTGTGAGGGGTGTGTGTGAGGGGTGTATGTGAGAGGTGTGTGTGTGAGGTGTGTGTGAGGGGTGTATGTGTGAGGGGTGTGTGTGAGGGGTGTATGTGAGAGGTGTGTGTGTGAGGTGTGTGTGAGGGGTGTCTGTGAGGGGTGTGTGTGAGGGGTGTGTGTGAGGGGTGTATGTGAGAGGTGTGTGTGTGAGGTGTGTGTGAGGGGTGTCTGTGAGGGGTGTGTGTGTGAGGTGTGTGTGAGGGGTGTGTGTGAGGGGTGTGTGTGAGGGGTGTGTGTGAGGGGTGTATGTGAGAGGTGTGTGTGTGAGGTGTGTGTGAGGGGTGTCTGTGAGAGGTGTGTGTGTGAGGTGTGTGTGAGGGGTGTGTGTGAGGGGTGTGTGTGAGGGGTGTGTGTGAGGGGTGTGTGTGAGGGGTGTATGTGAGAGGTGTGTGTGTGAGGGGTGTGTGTGAGGTGTGTGTGAGGGGTGTGTGTGAGGGGTGTGTGTGAGGGGTGTGTGTGAGGGGTGTGTGTGAGAGGTGTGTGTGTGAGGTGTGTGTGAGGGGTGTATGTGAGAGGTGTGTGTGTGAGGGGTGTGTATGGTGATACATGCATGCTTATGTGTCTAGATGTAGGCTAGTCCCATCTCTTGGCTCCCGTCCATGTGTGTCTGGACTGAGGAAACGCCAGGATCAATGACCCCCTGATTAGTCTACAGATCAATATCTATGCACACTGACTGACAGACAGACAGACAGACAGACAGACAGACAGACAGACAGACAGACAGACAGACAGATAGATAGATGTGTATGTGTGCGCATTTGTTCAAAAGAGAAAAAAGAAAGAGAGATGCAGGGAGGGAAAGAGAGAGAGGGAGAGTGGGGGCATAGGAGGGTGTGTTTGTTTGATGTGTGATCTAAAAATGGCTGCTGAGAGAGAGAGAGAGAGAGAGAGAGAGAGAGAGAGAGAGAGAGAGAGAGAGGCAGCAGTAAAAGGAGAGGTTAGACTAATGTGAGAAAAAGAGGGGGATGGGTGAAAGAAAAGGAAGACCTGGAAAGATACACAGCATGTAGAGAGAGGGAAAGGAGGACATTAAGATACACAGTCAGCTGGGGTAGACACACACACACACACAGCAGAGGTCTCATTTGACAAGGTGTGTGTGTGTGATCAGGGCTGCTCCCTCTCCATCGCTGTCTCCCTTTAATGAGCAAACACACACACACACACACACACACTGAGGCTAGATCAGAGTGGCGCTGCAGGGAGCAGCAAGCAGGGCACCAGTGAAATGTCACCTCACCGAGAGAGAGCGAGGGAGAGAGGAGGGAGAGGCAGGGGAGAGATAGAGAGGAGGTGTGGGGGGGGACATAGCGATAGAGTGAGGCAAGGAAAGGGGGAAGAGGGATAGTATTAAAGGCACTGACAGAGGAATGGATGGAAAAAGAGATAGAGGTAGGGGGTTAAGGGCGACAGAGTGATAGAAAGAGACAAGGAAGGGGAAAAATAGCAGGAATAGCAGGGGAGGGAAAGAGAGAGGAAAATGTGCAGTCAGACTGTCAACTGCTTTTTACACTTCCTATCTTCCCATTCTCTCTCTCCTCTCTCCCCCTCTCTTTCTCTCCTCTCTCTCTCTCTCTGCCCCCCACTCTCTCTCTCTCTCAACCCCCACTCTCTCTCTCTCTCACCCTCACTCATCATCCTCTCTCTGTGTCAGTCAGACCTCTCAATTCAATTTTGGTTTGCCCTGGAGACTGCGCATGTGAGTGTGTGTGCACTGTAAAAGTGTGGGGGATGCTGCTATTGTAAGTAGCGCTTGTATCTTCAGTGGTGAATGTGTGTATGTTTTTCAGTGTGTATGTACATCACATCACTGCTGTATGGTTTATGAGAGAGAGAGAGAGAGAGAGAGAGAGAGAGAGAGAGAGAGAGAGAGAGGGAGAGAGAGAGAGAGAGAGAGAGAGAGAGAGAGAGAGAGAGAGAGAGAGAAACCTCAAAACGCTTCTCTGTGAGTCCACAAGCAGCTCTAAGGAAGAGCAATAAGGAAGAAGTTGAGAGAGCGAGGGGAAAAGATGGAGAGAGAGCAGGGAGTATTGCAGTGGTAACGGAGGGAGGGAGTGAAACGTCATGTCACTCTGTCTCTCTATTCCCCTTGGCTCTGGAAAACAGGAGAGAGCGAATGAGAGAGAGAGAAGGAGAGAGCGAGAGAGATAGAAAGAGTGAGAGAGAGAGAAGGAGAAGGAGAGAGAGAGAGGAGAGAGAGAGAAAGAAAGAGAGAGAAGGGGAGAGAGAGAGGGAGAGAGAAGGAGAAGGAGAGAGCGAGAGGAGAGAGAGAGAGAGAGAGAGAAGGAGAGAGAGAGAAGGAGAGAGAGAGAAGGAGAGAGAGAGAGAGAGAGAGAAGGAGAGAGAGAGAGAAGGAGAGAGAATAGGGAGGAGGAATGGATGGTGGATTGCGCTGGTAAGAGGGAGCGAGTTAGAGAAGAAGGGAGAGGTAGAGAGATGAGAGCTTGATGGAGGAAGAGGGAAAAGAGGGATGCAGGGATGATGAAGGTGATATATAGGGTGAGGGATGGAGGCAGAGAGAAAGAGGAGGTCTGGGAGCAGGGAAAAGAATGGGAGGAGAAGGAGGGAAAGGGAGTGATTAAGATAGAGAGGGGGAGGAGAGAGAGGGAAATTAGATAGAAAACACGTTGAGGAGAGGGAGAGGGAATGAGAGCGAACGTGTGTGTGTGTGTGTGTGTGTGCTGCGGTAACCTGGTTTTCATTGCTGCAGATGATCAATCACCAGTACAGCCTTGAGACACAGACTCTCTCTAACACCCTTATCCTGTACTCTGACACACACACACACACACACACACACACACACACACACACGCACACAGACACACAAACACACACACACTATACGCACACATTAACACACACACACACAGACAACACACACACACACACACACACACACAGAGACAACACACACACACAGACACACACAGACACACACAGACACACACACAGATGCACAGACACACACATCATCACTATGCATGGCCTAAATACATATACTCAAAAGATGCTCAGTGCAGTAACCACAGATATATTTCCATAATCACTCCAATAAAATACTCAAGTAGATATGTACTGTATTATTTAAAAGCTTGTTTTGTTTTGTAACCTACACTATGCTATACCTGTCCAGTCTGCGTGCGCATGTGTGTGTGTGTGTGTTTGTGTGTGTTTGGTTGTGTGTGTGTGTGTGTGTGTGAGCTGCACTTTGAAGATAAAATGCCTCCTCCTCCACACTCCTGCCCGCAGCTTTGATTTCTATTTACAGACAGACCCATCTCTACACACGCACACATACACACACTCACACACACACACACACACACACACACACACACACACACACACACACATACACACACACACAGACACACACACACGCTACAACATGTGAACACAAATGTGACACACACTGACACATTGTCTATTACATACAAATAGACACACACAAGGTGTGTGTGTTGAGAGTGTGTGTGTGTGTGTGTGTGTGTGTGTGTGTGTGTGTGTGTGTGTGTTGAGAGTGTGCGTGTGTGTTCTGCTAACAGTGATTAGTGATATACTGAAGGCCTCGTGTCTCTTTGTGTGTGTCAGTCGTGACTGAGTCTGCCACTGCGCCCATGTGAGAAGTGTGTGTGTATTAGTGTGCATTAGTGTGTATTAGTGTGTAGTGACTTCATTCTTGGCACACACATGGGAGACAGAGACATGGAGAAGTAGAGAGTGAGACAGAGCAAGAGAGAAAGAGAGAGGTAGATACAGAGCGAGAAGGATAGATAAAGCGAGAGAGAGAAAGCGAGAAGGAGGAAGTGTATTCTCCTGCCTATTTAGTATTCATGCCAGTCAACATTGCATTGATTTAGAATGATATGCGTAACTGCCATTCTGATGTCACAATGTAATGTAGCTAAACGTCCTGTCCTCTGCTGCAACTGGGTCAGGCTGAACCTAATGACTACCTATATAAGGACTTCATGACACATTCATAACTCATGCATAACACATTCATAAGTAGTATGTATGCATTTAGCTAGTGTCTTTTACCGCAACGAAGTCAACATGAGAAAAGACAAAATTAAAGTTTACAGAAGGACTTCATAACACATTCATAACTCATACATAACACATACATAGGCAGTATGTAAGTCATGGAGCTGTGTAATGTAGTCGTTTACAGTAGCTAGTGTCTTCTACTGCTGCAACGTGGTCAGATGGTAACACCTAAGATGGCTATATGAGGACTTCATAACATATTCATAACCTATACATAACACATTCATAAGCAGTACGTATGCATTTAGCCAGTGTCCTGTCCTCTTCTGCAACTGGGTCAGATGGTAACATTTCATTTGAAGGGTACACACACTACATGACCAAATGTATATGGACACCTGCTCGTTGAACAGAGGGAGTTGGTCCCCCCTTTGCTGCTATAAGAGCCTCCACTCTTCTGGGAAGGCTTTCCAATAGATGTTGGAACATTGCTGCAGGGACTTGCTTCCATTCAGCCACAAGAGCGATTAGCCTGGCTCGCAGTCGGCGTTCCAATTCATCCCAAAGGTGTTCAATGAGGTTGATGAGGTCAGGGCTCTGTGCTGGCCAGTCAAGATCTTCTACACCGATCTTGATAAACAATTTCTGTATGGACCTCGTTTTGTGCACAGGGGGCATTGTCATGCTGAAACAGGAAAGGGCCTTCCCCAAACTGTTGCCACAAAGTTTAAGCACAGAATTGTCTAAAATGTTATTGTATGCTGTAGCGTTAAGATTTCCCTTCACTGGAACTAAGGGGCCTAGCCCGAATCATGAAAAACAGACCCAGACCATTATTCCTCCTCCACCAAACTTTACAGTTGTCACTATGCATTGGGGCAGGTAGCGTTCTCCTGGCATCTGTCAAACCCAGATTCGTCCGTCGGACTGCCAGATGGTGAAGCGTGATTCATCACTCCAGAGAAGGCGTTTCCACTGCTCCAGAGTCCAATTGCGGCGAGGTTTACACCACTCCAGCTGACGCTTGGCATTGCGAATGGTGATCTTAGGCTTGTGTGCGGCTGCTCGGCCATGGAAACCCATTTCATGAATCTCCCGACAAACAGTTATTGTGCTGACGTTGCTTTCAGAGGCAGTTTAGAACTTGGTAGTGAGTGTTATAACCGAGGACTACGTGCTTCAGCACTCAGCGGTGAGCTTGTGTGGCCTACCACTTCCCGGCTGAGCCGTTGTTGCTCCTAGACGTTTCCACTTCACAATAACAGCACTTACAGTTGACCGGGACAGCTCTAGCAGGGCAGGAATTTGACGAACGGACTTGTGCCACATTGGAAATCACTGACCTCTTCAGTACGGGCCATTCTACTGCCAATGTTTGTCTATGGAGATTGCATGGCTGTGTGCTCGATTTTATACACCTGTCAGCAACGGGTGTGGCTGAAATAGCCAAATCCACTAACTTGAAGGGGTGTCCACATACTTTTGTATACATAGTCGACCTGCACAAGAACTTCATAATGCATTCATAACCCATTCATAACACATGTAATGTAGTTGCTTACAGTTTCTAGGGTCATCTGCTGCAAAGTCTTGCCAGGTCATCATTGTAAATAAGAATTTGTTCTTAATTGACCTGCCTGGTAAAATAAAAGTTAAATGAGTAAATAAATAAAAGTGTGTCACAAGCTCGTGAAAAGACGGTAACACATACCTACATAAGGACTTCATAACACATTTATAACCCATACATATTCATAGAAGTAAGTACGTCATGTAGCTGTGTAATACAGCATTCTGCCCTCTGCTGCAAGTGGACCTACATAAGGACTTAATTTACCTACATAAAGACATGCATAACCCATACATAGCACATTCATAACCCATACATAGCGCATTCATAACCCATACATAACACATTCATAACCCATTTACGTAGCTAGGTGTCCTGTCCTCTGCTGCAACTGGTCAGAGCTAAGAAAAGAAAGTGTATGTTTGTCCCCTCTCATTAAAGAAATCCCCAATGTGATTTTAATGATGCTTAGCAACAGAAACATTTCAACTGATGTTAACACAGTTGGACTTCAGAGATACCAACAGGACAGGAATGGAGGTCGTCTGGAACGCTGAAATGTAGTGTATGGAAGGAGAGAGAAAGAGAGAGAGAGGAAGAGAGAGAGAGAGAATGAGAGAGAGAAGAGAGAGAGAGAGAGAGAGAGGAGAGAGAGAGAAACAAAGTGTACATTTACAGTATATGAGAGAGGAGGAGAGAGGGAGAGGAGAGGGGGATACAGAAGGATAGAGAGATGGATAGGAAGATAGGCAGAGAGGAGAGAGCAGGAGAGAGCTGGCAGAGAGAGGCAGGGAGGAAGAGAGAGAGCGACAGAGAGAGAGGGAGGAGAGAGAGAAGTGGTACCCATGTGAATATTGTCCCGCTGCCATCACTTCCATTATCATTATAAGCCTGCAGTCATTTAGAGGTCTGACTCTCTACTAAACACTAGGACACTGTACCTACCTATAGACACACACACACACACACACTCTCACATACAGGATAGAACGCACACACACACACACACACATACAGGATAGAGCATACACACACACACACTCATTGAGTAGGTGATGTCCTTGCGAAGGCCAGATCACATGCTGGCCCCCACAGAGAAACAGGTGGAGGATCAGCTAGCCAGGGAGAGGGGAGAGAGGCATGGATGGATGGAGGGATGGAATGAAGGAGGGAGTGTAGAGGATAGAGAGGGCAGGAGAGAGGAAAAGCTAAAGGATGGAGTGGGGACAAGGTGAGAGAGAGAGAGAGAGAGAGAGAGAGAGAGAGAGAGAGAGAGAGAGAGAGAGAGAGAGAGAGAGAGAGGAGAGAGAGAGAGAGAGTTGGAGATAACCAGAAGGCTTTCATCCCTCCTTTTACTGCTCTCTCCTTCATCCTCCTTGACTGGTCTGGAGTGGAGGATTGGCAGACTGGAGGAGGCGAGGAAGCAAGGGAGAGATAAAAAGAGGGGAAGGAGAGAGGGAGTGAGTGGGCAGGTGGTGGAAGGATGTAGGGATACTGTGGTGAGTGGGGGATGGACAAGGGAAGGAAAGAGGGGAGGGAGGGAGAGAGGAAGGTAGGGAGGGGGTGACTGGACTGGATGGTTAGAGGGGAAGGATGAAGAAAGGGAGGATGGATAGAGCCAGTGGCTCCATCAGCTGAGTGTTAGCACACTGCTGAGATCAGCAATAAAGAGAGAGAGAGCGAGAGAAATAGAGAGAGAGAGAAAGAGAAAGCGAGAGAAACAGAGAGAGACAGAGAGAGAGAGAGAGAGAGAGAGAGAGAGAGAGAGAGAGAGAAATAGTGTTGCTATTGAGACACATATTTCCCTCAGATTACAGAGATCACGAAGAATTTGAAAACAAACCCAATTTTGATGAACTCCCTTATCTACTGGGTGAAAAACCACAGTGTGCCATCACAGCAGCAAGATTGTGACCTGTTGTCACAAGAAAAGGGCAACCAGTGAAGAACAAACACCATTGTAAATACAACCCATATTTATGTTTATTTATTTTCCCATTTGTACTTTAACTATTTGCACATTGTTACAACACTGTATATATATACATAATATGACATTTGAAATGTCTTTATTATTTTGGAACTTCTGAGTGTAATGTTTACTGTTAATATTTATTGTTTATTTCACTTTTGTTTACTATCTACTTCACTTGCTTTGGCAATGTTAACATACGTTTCCCATGCCAATAAAGCCCTTAAATTGAAATTGAATTGAATGAGAGAGAGAGAGAGAGAGAGAGAGAGAGAGAGAGAGAGAGAGAGAGAGAGAGAGAGAGAGAGAGAGAGAGAGAGAGAGAGAGAGAGAGAGAGAGAGAGAGAAAGAAAAGAAAGAAAATGTAGAAAGGGATAGAGATGAAAGGAGAATGATTTGCTAAAGAGGGCAAGACACAGAGAGGCATGAGAAAGGGAGAGATGTTCAGAGAGGGAGAGAGTAGAAACAGGGACAGTGGAAAGGGAAGAGAAAGGGAGAGATGTTCAGAGAGGGAGAGAGGAGAAACAGGGACAGTGGAAAGGGAAGAGAAAGGGAGAGATGTTCAGAGAGGGAGAAAGGAGAAACAGGACAGTGGAAAGGAAGAGAAAGGAGAGATGTTCAGAGACGGAGAAAGAGAAACAGACAGTGGAAAGGGAAGAGAAAGGGAGAGATGTTCAGAGAGGGAGAGAGGAGAAACAGGGACAGTGGAAAGGGAAGAGAAAGGAGAGATGTTCAGAGAGGGAGAGAGGAGAAACAGGGACAGTGGAAAGGGAAGAGAAAGGGAGAGATGTTCAGAGAGGAGAGAGGAGAAACAGGGACAGTGGAAAGGAAAAGAGAGGGAGAGCCAATAGAGTGTTTTTGATGTAGCTATTATCATCCCCTCTCCCCTTCAGCTGAACAAGTAGACTCTTCCAATAATGGAAAGTGATTGGGGCGTACCATGTCTACTGTGAAAAGCGGGGTTGACTGGTGACATAATGCTCGTAAAGGAAGGTTGATGGGCCATAGCCACGTAGTGGGTGGCTTATTGTTGCATAAGGAAAATAGTATTGCGGATTTGAACAGTATATTTTTAGATTATATTAACTGTTCAGTATTTGACTTAGTTTCAGATTTTCTAATTTTGTTGGTCAGTGTGTGTGTGTGCGTGTGTGTGTGCGTGCGTGTGTGTGTGTGTGTGGGGGGGGGGGGTTATAGGGCTCAGTTGGAAACATTGAATAGACAGGAGCTCACACTGAGATAACACATGGCACTCCCACACTGTTTCCAAACACACTCTCACACACACACACACACACACACACACGCTATACACACCATATACGTACATGTTGTCCTCTGTAGCTCAATTGGTAGAGCATGGCACTTGTAACGCCAGGGTAGTGGGTTCGATCCCCGGGACCACCCATACGTAAAAATGTATGCGCACATGACTGTAAGTCGCTTTGGATAAAAGCGTCTGCTAAATGGCATATTATTATTATGCTTACACACACACACACACACACACACACACACAAACTTTCACACACACACACATGCTATACACACCATATATGTACATGCTTTCACACACACACACACACACACACACACATACACACACACACTCATGCTATACACACCATATACGTACATTCTTTCACACACAGACTCACACTCACACACACACACACACACACACACACACACACACACACACACACACACACAGGTGTGCTGGTGTGACAATGAGGAATGTATAGGAGCAAAGATATAGAGTATATCTGACCCAGATTCCTCTGCTCCATATGTTAATATGATATTCTACAACACAGATGCCCACAAACTAGATCACATACTAGATAAGGTTGTGTGTGTGTGTGTGTGTGTGTGTGTGTGTGTGTGTGTGTGTGTGTGTGTGTGTGTGTTTGTGTGTGTGTTTGAAAGCATGTACGTTTATGGTGTGTGTAGTGTGTGTGTGTGTGTGTGTGTGTGTGTGTGTGTGTGTGTTTGCTCAGTGTGTGGCAGTGCAGAGAATCCACACCTCAAAAAAGAGTAAATCGCTAGGAGACCCTCTCCCTGCCTCGTTGCCACGGCAATGCTGAGATTCCATCAATGAACGAGGGCTCCGTTGCCACAGCAACGGTTATGAATGAGAGCACGTCGGTAACCATGGGAACTTTGCGAAAAATAGGAATTGTCGGTTGCCTTGGCGATGCGGCGAACGGGGAGAGACCTTCACCATCTTCCTCATCATCTTCTTCATCTTCATCATGTTTGTTTTAGTTGAGGCGTTGGGTTGTAAAGATACAGTAGTCTGTATCTGTCTGGGTGAGTACACGCTATGATGAACACATATACAAACGCTTACACACTCGCAAAATCTAGCATACAGATGATAGATTCTCTCTTTTTATCTGGCCTCCCTCTCTTTCTCTGTTTTACTGTAATACATACACATACCGTTCATACACTGGACTGTGCATGTACACTGAGTATACCAAACATTAGGAATACATTGCTAATATTGAGTTGCACCTCAGAACAGCCTCAATTCGTCAGGGCATGGAGTCTACAAGGTGTTGAAAGCGTTCCACAGGGATGCTGACCCATGTTGACTCCAATGCTTCCCTCAGTTGTGTCAAGTTGGCTGGATGTCCTTTGGGTGGTGGACCATTCTTGATACACTGGAAACTGTTGAGCGTGAAAAACTCAGCAGTGTTGCAGTTCTTGACACAAACCGGTGCGCCTGGCGCCTACTACCATACGCCGTTCAAAGGCAACGCTGCTGAGTCACCCTCTGAATGGCACACATACACAATCCATGGCTCAATTGTCTCAAGGCTTAAAAATGCTTCTTTAACCTGTCTCCATCCCTGATTGAAGTGGATTTAACAAGTGACATCAATATGGGATCATAGCTTTCACCTGGATTCACCTGGTCAGTCTATGACATGCCTCCCGAGTGGCGCAGTGGTCTAAGTGCTAGCTGTGCCACTAGAGATCCTGGTTCGAATCCAGGCTCTGTCGTAGCCGGCCGCGACCGGGAGACCCATGGGGCGGCGCACTATTGGCCCAGCGTCGTCTAGGGTAGGGGAGGGAATGGCCGGCAGGGATGTAGCTCAGTTGGTAGAGCATGGCGTTTGCAATGCCAGGGTTGTGGGTTCGTTTCCCACGGGGGGCCAGTATGAAAAATAAAAAAATAATGTATGCACTAACTGTAAGTCGCTCTGGATAAGAGCGTCTGCTAAATGACTAAAATGTAAATGTAAAATGAGAGAGCATGTTTTGTATACTCAGTGTACAACCACATTGATTTGAATACATTCACGCTTACACACTTGCAAAATCTAGCATACAGGTGATAGATTCTCTCCTATTTTCTCTGTTTTATTGGAATACACACACATACCGTTCATACACTGTGGAGGCTGCTGAGGGGAGGACAGCTCATAATAACGGCTATGTTTGTGTGTTCTAGGTGTGTGTTTGTGTGTGTGTGTGAGTGTGTGTCTGCAGGTTGATAGACAGGTGTTCCCCAGTCAGCACTCTCCACACACCTCTCATCCGTGTGAATCCCTCGCTACTCTACCATACCTCCCTCCTCTCCCTCCCTCCATCTCACCCTGTCACACTGGGCCTCTCACACCATCATCTCTCTCACATTCTCTCTCTCTCTTTCCCTCCATCTCTCTCCTTTCTCCCTCTTTCTCTGTCTCTCTCTCTCTCATCCCTCTCTCTCTAGGGTATCTCTCTCTGTAGGATTATGTAGCAGGTTGTCTCTCTCTTGTCACACAGAGCATTAACACTGCTTTTCAATCTCTCTGTCTCTCTATCTCTGACGATAGGCACTGTCCCTATTTAACCTCCATCTTCCTCCTCTTCCATCTAACTCCTTTATTCGTTCCTCCTCTACCTCGCTCCTTTCCTTTTCTCTTCCTCCTCATTGTCTTCCTCGCTCCTTCCCCAACGTGGCTCCTCCCCCTTTCACGTGTCATCCTTTCTGTAGCTTCTGTCAATTTCCTATTTTCTCTGTTCTTCACTTTCACTCCCACTCGCTCATTCTATTCCTTAATCTCATCTCCATCACCTCCATTCTCCTCTTCTATCTCTCTCACCCCTCCATCCCTGCCCTGATTTCATTCAGTGCGGTCCCTACTGGACACAGTGGTTGCTCCCTCTAGTGGTGGGTGGGTGTACATGCAGCCAGGTACTGCAGTTGCCATAGTAGGACACAGGCTAGTGGTTGAGGTATCCTTACTGTCTGTCTTTATAGAATATAAAATAGTTATGTGAATATACAATGGTTTAGACTATTGAGACATTTTGGAGAGACGTGTGTATAAGGAAGCAATGGGATGGAGAGAGAGGGAGAGTGAGAAAGAGAGAGAGATAAGTTGAGAACCAGCCAACTTCAACACCAGCCAACTCCATCTATCCCTCTACCCATTCATCCCTCTATATATCCCTCTACCCATTCATCCCTCTATCTATCCCTCTACCCATTCATCCCTCTATCTATCCCTCTACCCATTCATCCCTCCATCTATCCCTCTACCCATTCATCCCTCTATCTATCCCTCTACCCATTTATCCCTCTATCTATCCCTCTACCCATTCATCCCTCTATCTATCCCTCTACCCATTCACCCCTCTATCTATCCCTCTACCCATTCATCCCTCTATCTATCCCTCTACCCATTCATCCCTCCATCTATCCCTCTACCCATTCACCCCTCTATCTATCCCTCTACCCATTCACCCCTCTATCTATCCCTCTATCCATTCATCCCTCTATCTATCCCTCTACCCATTCATCCCTCTATCTATCCCTCTATCCCTTAATCCGTCTCTCAATCCTTTTCTTGGGGTGAGGAGTTTAGTTTTAGCCTACCTCAGTTGCTCTAGCCAGCAGGCCTGATAAAACCCTATTGAGTGAATGACTGGTCTGGCACGAACACGGACAGACGGACGGACGGACGCGTACAAACACACACACGTACACAGTTAAAACCCCGTTGAGAGAATGACTGTTCTGGCCAGATATATTATACCTGTTAATGAATGGGGCTCTTAATGAAATTAGTCCAGAGCAGAAAGGGAGGAGGTGGACAGGGAGGTGCCAAAACCTGACCTCATGTTTTTTAAAGAGCGTTTAGGAGGAACTGTCTCGGACGGACCCGCTTTCTGTCTGATATAATAGAACTCTCTTTGCTGAGTGAATTATAGAAGCCGCATATTCCAAACCCCCACCTCTCTGGGGTTTTTTCCCTCTCTCTCTCTTTCTCTTACCTCCCTCTCTATCTCTCTCTCTCTCTTTCTCTTACCTCCCTCTCTATCTCTCTCTCTCCCTCTCTCTCTCTCTCTCTCTCTCTCTCTCTCTCTCTCTCTCTCTCTCTGTCTCTCTCTCTGTCTCTCTCTCTCTCTCTCTCTCTCTCGCTCTCGCTCTCCCTCTATCCCTCTCTCTCTTTCTCTTACCTCCCACTCTATCTCTCTCTCCCTCCCTCCCTCTATCCCTCTCTCTCTTTCTCTTACCTCCCTCTCTATCTCTCTCCCTCCCTCCCTCTATCCCTCTCTCTCAATCTCTTACCTCCCTCTCTATCTCTCCCTACGTCTATCCTCTCTCGCTCTCTGTGATTCTCCGTCACACACGTTACCCATGTCTCGTTAGTCTGTTCCAGGGAGCCCCTCTATCTCTCTCTCTCTCCGCCACCCCCACAGAATCTCCCTCTCCTTTCGTCGTCGTCCTCCTCCTCCTCATCCCCTACCTCTTCTCCTCCGCGGACAGCCCTGCCTGACGCCCCCGCAGAAAGAAATTAATAAAGAAAGAAAGAGAGGAGGAGAGGATGGAATTTTCCAACCTGCACTACCCAGTGTCAACTCCTCCTGGTCTGATGTACAGAGAGGCTGACTGTCAGAGAGATGGAACCAGGGATAGGAGTCAGAGAGGGAGAGAGAGGGAGAGAGTGAGAGGGGAGGAGGGAGAGAGGGGAGGCAGGGAGATGAGAGAGACAAGGGGGGAGAATGATAGGGCAGGGGTAGAGAAAGAGGTAGATAGAGGGGGGATAAGAGAGGCAGAGGGGTCATGAAATAGTTAGGGTGATGGGGAGGGGGAAAGATAGGGTAATGAGGTAGAGGGATAGGGAGATGATGTAGAGAGAGAGAGAGCGAGAGAGCGAGAGAGCGAGAGAGAGAGAGAGAGAGAGAGAGAGAGAGAGAGCGAGAGAGAGAGAGAGAGAGAGAGAGAGAGAGAGAGAGAGAGAGAGAGAGAGAGAGAGAGAGAGAGAGAGAGAGAGAGACTCAATTTGGCATGAGGGTCTGCTATACAAATTGATAGAAAGTGGGGTTGGGGGAAAAACATACGACATTATAAAATCCATGTACACAAACAACAAGTGTGCGGTTAAAATTGGCAAAAAACACACACATTTTTTCCACAGGGCCGTGGGGTGAGACAGGGATGCAGTTTAAGCCCCACCCTCTTCAACATATATATCAATGAATTGGCGAGGGCACTAGAACAGTCTGCAGCACCCGGCCTCACCCTACTAGAATCTGAAGTCAAATGTCTTCTGTTTGCTGATGATCTGGTGCTTCTGTCACCAACCAAGGAGGGCCTACAGCAGCACCTAGATCTTCTGCACAGATTCTGTCAGACCTGGGCCCTGACAGTAAATCTCAGTAAGACAAAAATAATGGTGTTCCAAAAAAGGTCCAGTTGCCAGGACCACAAATACAAATTCCATCTAAGACACTGTTGCCCTAGAGCACACAAAAAACGATACATACCTCGGCCTAAACATCAGCGCCACAGGTAACTTCCACAAAGCTGTGAACGATCTGAGAGACAAGGCAAGAAGGGCCTTCTATGCCATTAAAAGGAACATACAATTTGACATAACAATTAGGATCTGGCTAAAAATACTTGAATCAGTTATAGAACCCATTGCCCTTTATGGTTCTGGGGTCTGGGGTCCGCTCACCAACCAAGAATTCACAAAATGGGACAAACACCAAATTGAGACTCTGCATGCAGAATTCTGCAAAAACATCCTCCGTGTACAACGTAAAACACCAAATAATGCATGCAGAGCAGAATTAGGCCAATACCCGCTAATTATCAAAATCCAGAAAAGAGCCGTTAAATTCTATAACCACTTAAAAGGAAGCGATTCCCAAACCTTCCATAACAAAGCCATCACCTACAGAGAGATGAACTTGGAGAAGAGTCCCCTAAGTAAGCTTGTCCTGGGCCTCTGTTCACAAACACAAACAGACCCCACACAGCCCCAGGACAACAACAACAACAACAACAACAACAACAACAACAACACAATTAGACCCAACCAAATCATGAGAAAACAAAAAGAGAATTACTTGACACATTGGAAAGAACAAACAAAAAAACAGAGCAAACTAGAATGCTATTTGGCCCTAAACAGAGAGTACACAGTGGCAGAATACCTGACCACTGTGACTGACCCAAACTTAAGGAAAGCTTTGACTATGTACAGACTCAGTGAGCATAGCCTTGCTATTGAGAAAGGCCGCCGTAGGCAGACCTGGCTCTCAAGAGAAGACAGGCTATGTGCACACTGCCCACAAAATGAGGTGGAAACTGAGCTGCACTTCCTAACCTCCTGCCAAATGTATGACCATATTAGAGACACATATTTCCCTCAGATTACAGCGATCCACAAAGTATTCGAAAACAAACCCAATTTTGATAAACTCCCTTATCTACTGGGTGAAAAACCACAGTGTGCCATCACAGCTGCAAGATTTGTGACCTGTTGCCACAAGAAAAGGGCAACCAGTGAAGAACAAACACCATTGTAAATACAACCCATATTTATGTTTATTTATTTTCCCATTTGTACTTTAACTATTTGCACATTGTTACAACACTGTATATATACATAATATGACATTTGAAATGTCTTTATTCTTTTGAAACTTCTGAGTGTAATGTTTACTGTTAATATTTATTGTTTATTTCACTTTTGTTTACTATTTACTTCCCTTGCTTTGGCAATGTTAACACACGTTTCCCATGCCAATAAAGCCCTTAAATTGAATTGAATTGAATTGAATTGAGAGAGAGAGAGAGATAAAGGGGTGATGGATAGAGAGAGAGCGAGAGAGAGAGAGAGACAGAGACAGAGAGAGAGAGAGAGAGAGAGAGAGAGAGAGAGACAGAGAGAGAGCGAGAGAGAGAGAGACAGAGAGAGAGAGAGAGAGAGAGAGAGAGGTACAAAGAGAGAATGAAATAGTGAATCATTGATAATGAGATGACTAGTTGATGACTTGACACCGACCCAGGCAGCTACTGAAAGAGAGGTCATATAGACCAGTCACAGTGGCCATGCTGGTGTGACACTACACACAGTGACATGATACAAACATGACTCATGTGGATCACATGTTACTATGGAGATGTGTGAGGTCAGGTCCATGCTATCTGGAATCCTTGGGATGTCCCTACCCCATTTGAAGTTGGTAAAGGGTAAGGTTAGGGTTAGGTAAGGGTTGTGGATAATAATAATAATAATATGCCATTTAGCAGATGCTTTTATCCAAAGCGACTTCCAGTCATGCGTGCATACATTTGTACGTCTGGTTAGTGTAGGGGTTAAGGTAAGGTCAGAGGTTTAGGGTAGGGACATCCCAAGGATTCTGGATAGAACTGACCAATCATGTCATGTGTGTGTTCCTGTGCTTTTTATTACTGTTTAAACGTGCAAATGCTGTTTGTTTTCTGCTGAAATCGAACGCTTGTTAATTACACCCACTGTTTCTACAGTTTCTACCCCTTTTCTAATTCTCTCTCTCTTCATTTTCTTCTTCCCTCTCTCCTCAGTATCTTGTCGACGGTTGGCTCCGAATTTGACCTGCGAACACTGAGAGCAGTCAGGGTTCTGCGACCACTTAAGTTGGTGTCAGGGATTCCCAGTAAGTATGGGGACCCCCATGGAAATCACTCACTCTATCTTCCACTCCCTCTCTCTCTCTTTTCTCTGCCCTCTCTCTCTCTCTCTCTCTCTCTCTCCATCCTCTCCTCTCTCCCTCTTTCTTCCTCTCCCTCTCCCCCTCTTTCTTTCTATATTCCTGTCTGACCATCTCCCCCTGCACTGTATCCTCCAGGCCTGCAGGTGGTACTCAAGTCCATCATGAAGGCTATGATCCCCCTGCTGCAGATCGGACTGCTTCTCTTTGTGGCCATTCTGATGTTCGCCATCATCGGCCTTGAGTTCTACATGGGAAAGTTCCACACCACCTGTTTCGACATCGCCACTGGTAAGATCCATGGGCCTTGTCTTTAATCAACTACCAGCGACCTAGCACCTACCCCTAGACCCCCAAGCTTTGTCTTTAATCAACTACCAGCAACCAAGCACCTACTCCTAGACCCCCAAGCCTTGTCTTTAATCAACTACCAGCGACCAAGCACCTACCCCTAGACCCCCAAGCCTTGTCTTTAATCAACTACCAGCGACCAAGCACCTACTCCTAGACCCCCAAGCCTTGTCTTTAATCAACTACCAGCGACCAAGCACCTACCCCTAGACCCCCAAGCTTTGTCTTTAATCAACTACCAGCGACCAAGCACCTACCCCTAGACCCCCAAGCTTTGTCTTTAATCAACTACCAGCGACCAAGCACTTACTCCTAGACCCACAAGCCTTGTCTTTAATCAACTACCAGCGACCAAGCACCTACCCCTAGACCCCCAAGCCGTGTCTTTAATCAACTACCAGCGACCAAGCACCTACCCCTAGATCCCCAAGCTTTGTCTTTAATCAACTACCAGCGACCTAGCACCTACTCCTAGACCCCCAAGCTTTGTCTTTAATCAACTCCTAGCGTCCTAGCACCTACTACTAGACCTCCAAGACATGTTTTAAATTAACTCCTAGCGACCTAGCACCTACTCCTAGACCCCCAAGCCCTGTCTTAAATAAACTCCTAATTTACATTTACATTTACGTCATTTAGCAGACGCTCTTATCCAGAGCGACTTACAGTTAGTGAATACATATTTTTTTATACTGGCCCCCCGTGGGAATCAAACCCGCAACCCTGGCGTTGCAAACGCCATGCTCTATCAACTGAGCTACATCCCTGCCGGCCATTCCCTAATGACCTAGCACCTACCCTTAGATCCAAATAAAGTCATTGCACCGAACCCTAGACCCACAGGCCCAGTCCCAACTCAACCCCTACCCCTAGACATTTACCTACCCCTAGACCCACAGGCCCAGTCCCAACTCAACCACTACCCCTAGACCACAGGCCCAGTCCCTACTCAACCCCCTACCCCTAGACACTTTCCTAGACCCACAGGCCCAGTCCCACCTCAACCCCTACCCCTAGACACTTCAGTAGACCCACAGGCCCAGTCCCAACTCAACCCCTACCCCTAGACACTTCCCTAGACCCACAGGCCCAGTCCCAACTCAACCACTACCCATAGACACTTCCCTAGACCCACAGGCCCAGTCCCAACTCAACCCCTACCCCTAGACACTCCCTACCCCTTGACCCACAGGCCCAGGCCCAGTCCCAACTTAACCCCTACCTCTAGACACTTCCCTAGACCCACAGGCCCAGTCCCAACTCAATCCCTACCCCTAGACACTTCCCTAGACCCACAGGCCCAGGCCCAGTCCCAACTCAACCCCTACCCCTAGACACATCCCTAGACCCACAGGCCCAGGCCCAGTCCCAACTCAACCCCCTACCCCTAGACACTTCCCTAGACCCACAGGCCCAGTCCCAGTCCCAACTCAACCCATACCCATAGACACTTCCCTAGACCCACAGGCCCAGTCCCAACTCAACCCCTACCCCTAGACACTCCCTACCCCTTGACCCACAGGCCCAGGACCAGTCCCAACTTAACCCCTACCCATAGACACTTCCCTAGACCCACAGGCCCAGTCCCAACTCAACCCCTACCCCTAGACACTCCCTACCCCTTGACCCACAGGCCCAGGCCCAGTCCCAACTTAACCCCTACCCCTAGACACTCCCTACCCCTTGACCCACAGGCCCAGTCCCAACTCAACCCCTACCCCTAGACACTCCCTACCCCTTGACCCACAGGTCCAGTCCCAACTCAACCCCTACCCCTAGACACTACAAGGAAGACATTCAGACACAGCCCATCTCCTGTCCTTTAGTCATATCCCTTCAATTATTTTACTGAACCACCTCTTCCCTATTTTCTTATGCTGACTTCAACTCTAATCAGTCTCATCTCTCTCCCTCTCTTTTTCTCCCTATTCTCTCACCTCCCTTCTTCTCTCTCCCCCCTCCCCTCTCTCCCCTCTCTCCCCTCCCTCCCCCCCTCTCCCCTCCCTCCCCCTCTGTCCCCTCCCTCCCCCTCTCTCCCCTCTCTCCCCTCTCTCCCCTCCCTCCCCCTCTCTCTCCTCGCTCCCCTTCTTCTCTCTCCCCCCTCCCCTCTCTCCCCTCTCTCCCCTCCCTCCCCCTCTCTCCCCTCCCTCTCCTCTATAGATGAGATTTATGATGAGTTGCCATGCGGTACAGAGTTACCGTCCAGATTGTGTCCTAATGGGACCACGTGTAAAGGCTATTGGCTGGGGCCCAACTATGGGATCACCCAATTCGACAACATTCTCTTTGCTGTCCTCACTGTATTCCAATGTATCACCATGGAGGGATGGACCGACATGTTATACTATGTGAGTATATAGGGGTGTGTGTGGGGTGGAGCTGTGTGTGTGTGGGTAGTTGTTGTGTGTGTGTGTTTGAGGGGAGGTTGAAGTTTGTGTGTGTGTGTGTGTGTTTGTGTCCTCACTGTATTCCAATGTATCACCATGGAATGATGGGCCGACATGTTATGCTACAGTATGTGCTGTAAGTGGTTTAATTGTAAATACTATTCCTTGTAAAAATATACAGTACAGGGAACGCTATGGTCTGCTAATGTAATACATTAGCTTACCGATTTCCACACAATGTATAATTCATTGGCAACACATCTAGACACAATGAATAATTTACAGTCCACATCCTATTCTATTCCATTCTTTCCAAATTTTGGGGAAAACACACGCTAGTGTTATGCAAGAAGTATAGAAATGTGAAGGACTGGTATTTGTGGAATGGAACCACTTTTAGATGCGCATTTAATACATTTTTCAGCTCTGTTTGTTTGATCTCATGTCTGTCTGTCTGTCTGACTAACCTCCAGTATGTCTGTCTGTCTGTCTGTCTGTCTGTCTGTCTGTCTGTCTGTCTGTCTGTCTGTCTGTCTGTCTGTCTGTCTGTCTGTCTGTCTGTCTGTCTGTCTGTCTGTCTGTCTGTCTGTCTGTCTGACTAACCTCCTGTATGTCTGTCTGTCTGACTAACCTCCTACCTACCTGCCTGTCTGTCTGTCTGTCTGTCTGTCTGTCTGTCTGTCTGTCTGTCTGTCTGTCTGTCTGACTAACCTCCTGTCTGTCTGACTAACCTCCTGTCTGTCTGTTTGTCTGTCTGACTAACCTCCTGTCTGTCTGTTTGACTAATCTCCTGTCTGTCTGTATGTCTGTCTGACTAACCTCCTGTCTGTCTGTCTGTCTGTCTGACTGACTAACCTCCTGTCTGTCAGTCTGTCTGTCTGTCTGACTAACCTCCTGTCTGTGTCTGTCTGTCTGTCTGTCTGTCTGTCTGTCTGTCTGTCTGTCTGTCTGACTAGCCTCCTGCCTGTCTGTCTGTCTGACTAACCTCCTGTCTGTCTGTCGGTCTGTCTGTCTGACTAACCTCCTGTCTGTCTGTCTGACTAACCTCCTGTATGTCTGTCTGACTAACCTCCTGTCTATCTGTCTGTCTGTTTGACTAACCTCCTGTCTGTCTGTCTGTCTGTCTGTCGGTCTGTCTGACTAACCTCCTGTATGTCTGTCTGTCTGACTAACCTCCTGTCTGTCTGTCTGTCTCACTAACCTCCTGTCTCTGTCTGTCTGACTGTCTGACTAACCTTCTGTCTGTCTGTCTGTCATTCTGACTATCCTCCTGTCTCTGTCTGTCTGTCTGACTAACCTCCTGTCTCTGTCTGTCTGTCTGACTGACTGTCTGACTAACCTTTTGTCTGTCTGTCTGTCATTCTGACTAACCTCCTGTCTCTGTCTGTCTGTCTGACTAAACTCCTGTTTGTCTGTCTGTCTGTCTGTCTGCCTGTCTGTCTGTCTCTCTGTCAGACTTTCCAGAGTAATGATGTATGTCTGTCTGTCTCTCCATATTAATTATGTCTGTCTCTCCAGAGTAATGATGTCTGTCTGTCTCTCCAGAGTAATGATGTCTGTCTGTCTGTGTCTCCAGAGTAATGATGTCTGTCTGTCTGTGTCTCCAGAGTAATGATGTCTATCTGTCTGTCTCTCCAGATTAATGATGTCTGTCTGTCTGTCTCTCCAGAGTAATGATGTATATCTGTCTGTCTCTCCAGAGTAATGATGTATGTCTGTCTGTCTCTCCAGAGTAATGATGTATGTCTGTCTGTGTCTCCAGAGTAATGATGTCTATCTGTCTGTCTCTCCAGAGTAATGATGTATATCTGTCTGTCTCTCCAGAGTAATGATGTCTATCTGTCTGTCTCTCCAGAGTAATGATGTCAATCTGTCTGTCTCTCCAGAGTAATGATGTATATCTGTCTGTCTCTCCAGAGTAATGATGTATATATGTCTGTCTCTCCAGAGTAATGATGTCTATCTGTCTGTCTCTCCAGAGTAATGATGTCTATCTGTCTGTCTCTCCAGAGTAATGATGTCTATCTGTCTGTCTCTCCAGAGTAATGATGTCTATCTGTCTGTCTCCAGAGTAATACTGTCTATCTGTCTGTCTCCAGAGTAATGATGTCTATCTGTCTGTCTCCAGAGTAATGCTGTCTATCTGTCTGTCTCCAGAGTAATGATGTATATCTGTCTGTCTCTCCAGAGTAATGATGTCTATCTGTCTGTCTCCAGAGTAATGATGTATATCTGTCTGTCTCTCCAGAGTAATGCTGTCTATCTGTCTGTCTCCAGAGTAATGATGTCTATCTGTCTGTCTCCAGAGTAATGATGTAGAGGGAAGTGCCTGGAACTGGATGTACTATATCCCCCTCATTATCATCGGGTCCTTCTTCATGTTAAATCTGGTGCTGGGCGTCCTCTCAGGGTACGTATAGTACACACACCTGTGTGTGTGTGTGTGTGTGCATGCGTGGGCACGTGCGTGTTTAACTGATCCATTCACAACTTTCCTTCCTCAATACTCCCTTCTCCACCCCTCTCTAAACACAGTCTCTCAGGTCCTAGACTGACAGTTTTCTAAGAGTTATCCTAAAAGTATTTAAGAGTTAGCCCAAGAGTCCATCAGTTTAAGCTGTAAGGCCAAAAATAATTGTTCATCACATATTTGTATTATAGATTTTGTTGATACTTCAAGGGGTCTTACAATTGCAAATCAAAAAAGCTAAATGTTCCTTGGTATGACCTTCTTAATTAAAACAATTCCATATAGCTTAGTAAACCCCCCCTCCCCCCCAGACAGGGCTTAGACTGTTATGGTTTAAGAGTTATCCTAAGAGTCTTTACGAGTTATCCCAATAGTCTTTAAGAGTTATCCTGAGAGTATTTTAGAGTTACCCAGTTATACTACATCTTTAACAGCGTTAAACACTTATCCTAACAGATATCCTGTATAGAAGGGTCTTTAATGCATATAAACACGACCTCACAACTTCTAGATTGACGTTTTTCTAAGTGATCCTAAGAATATTTTAACACTAATCCTAAATCTGTAACATCAACCCTATTCAGCTGAGCTCAGGGCGATGTTATTAAATTATTAGATTATGATTAAGTTATTATCAGGCGTCTCTCCGAGAGGAGTGTGTGTGTTGGTTAACCTGCTAATCTGACAGGCATTTTCAACGGAGCTCACCCCTCAACCTCAATCCCCTTACACTGACTGGACTCTGCTAATCTGGGTTAGCCCCGAATCCACTGACACACAGTGGAAGGGAAGACACGCATACACTGTAGAGACACACACACACACACATGCATTTATTGCGCCTGCGCGTCAGGGAGTCTTGGAAGAGTTTGGTAATCCATGGATGCCGATTTATGGAACTCTTCAGAAAAGGGGAGAGCTGTTCATTCACATGTGACTAGAGATTTAGACAGAGTATTTTACCTGCTCTGTGTGTGTCTGTGTGTGTCTGTGTGTGTGTGTGTGTGTGTGTGTGTGTGTGTGTGTGTGTGTGTGTGTGTGTGTGTGTGTGTGTGTGTGTGTGTGTGTGTGTGTGTGTGTGTGTGTGTGTGTGTGTGTGTGTGGTGCGCGAGTGTGTGACCCTAGTGTGTGTACTACCCCTAGATATAGTGTGTTACCAGTAAGTGATTGTAGTGTGTGTACTACCCCTAGATATAGTGTGTTACCAGTAAGTGATTGTAGTGTGTACTACCCCTAGATATAGTGTGTTACCAGTAAGTGATTGTGAGTGTGTGTACTACCCCTACAGAGAGTTTGCCAAAGAGAGAGAGCGAGTAGAGAACCGTGCAGAGTTCCTCAAATTGAGACGCCAGCAGCAAATAGAGAGAGAGCTAAACGGATATCTAGAATGGATCTGTAAAGCAGGTCAGTATACACACACAATCACATATACACACACGCACGCACACACTTCCTTAACACAAACTGTAACACTGTTCTTAAAGATATTGCTTTTTAACTCTACACAAACTGATGACTGACATGATGTGTTGTTGTTGTTGTTGTTGTTGTTGTTGTTGTTGTTGTTGTTAACCATGTGTTATTGTGTTTCTACAGAGGAGGTCCTTCTGAACGAGGATGGTACCATTTTTACCGGTAAAGTTACTTCGGTCTCATCATAAGAGAGAGGGGGGTAGAGAGAGTGAGAGAAAGAGAGAGCAGGGATCAGAGAAATGAGTGAGAGAGTGAGAGAGCGAGTGAAAGAGAAATTAGTCAAAGAGAGAAAGACAGAAAGTGTATGAGAGAATCATTTTGGTTGAGAGAAAGAAAAATCTGTGAAAGAACCTAGATTTCCATCCAACTGGCGATAGATTTTCTCAATTCTGCAACAACAACAAAAAATGTGCATTTTCCCTCCAGAGATGTGTTTCCATCAAATTGACTTCGTGATGATGTAGTGCACATAAAATCCCTTTTGCCGTTAAATTCCCATGTACCGTATAACAAATACGTTAAATGGGTTTCCATCGCATTTTCAACTCAACTGATGGTTTGCTCACAAAACAATGTGTGTTATATAGCGAGTGTGCCCACTGTGGCATTGGAAAGTGCGCTCTAGCCTAGAGTGCACGTAGAGCCTACATGATGAGATTATTATAATGGACAAAAGAGCGAGATTATTTTTATTTGTTCAAACGGCAGCAAGCATCGATTATCATGTCACCAGAATAAGACCCTGGATATGTATTGGAAAGGAGCATCAAGCTCATCGTCTTGCACTTTCACCTCATAATAATGGCTGGAATGGAGGAAATGAATGGCATCAAACACCTGGAAACCATGTGTTTGATGTAATTGTTACCATTCCACCGATTCCGCTCCAGTCATTACAACGAGCACCGACATTTCTCGCATAATTTATTTTTCTGACACTAAAAGATCCCACCTTGTCTAGGCGTATTTTCTTTTGTCGACATTTGGAAAGTTGGCGAAGAATGTTCTGTTTCCATCAGGCCTGTCATGACATTTCTCTATCCGATATGTACTTTACTCACATTAAAAGGTTGGATGGAAACCTGGTTTGTGATACACAGAGAGAGAGAGAGAGAGAGAGAGAGAGAGAGAGAGAGAGAGAGAGAAGAGAGAGAGAGAGAGAGAGAGAGAGAGAGAGAGAGAGAGAGAGAGAGAGAGAGAGAGGAGAGAGAGAGAGAGAGAGAGAGAGAGAGAGAGAGAGAGAGAGACAGAGAGACAGAGAGAGATTGTAACATTCTATCGTTCTACATCCTCCAGGTACCGTCAAGACCAAGAACAAGAAAGAGCTGCTGAATCCAGAGGAGGGAGAAGACGGTAGAGCGAATGGTTTTTATTACACAATTAATTATAATATCATAATAATATAATTAAGAAGCATTACACTGTAAAACAGGGATCTTCAACCTTTTCTTGCCCAGGCACCCTCCCAGGCAACCGGACGACCCAGGGACCCCCATCATAAGTTAGCAAAAATAAATGTATAATGTCTTTTCTTATCATCAGGTGAATGATAATGGCAAGGAGAACTACTAATAATAATTAGTATAAATAGATTTGGTAGATCTTTTCAATATTTTGACCTCCCCACATTATAATTGGAGGAAGTGTAAACTATAACATAGGCTATTAGCCAGAAAGGTAACTCAAACACATTTACGCCAAAAGCAGCTGTTTAGCTGGTTAAATAAAGTTAGCCATGTGTTGGCAAAAATGTATGTTCAAGTCAAGAAAGCTTACCATCAGTCAGTGCACTGGTTACCTGTTCATTAGAAGAAGATATTCTACTCTTTTCCTACTGTAGGTACAGTGGATTCGGAAAGTATTCAGACCCCTTGACTTTTTCCACATTTTGTTACGTTACAGCCTTATTCTAAATGGATTAAATTGCTTTTTTTTCCCCCTCATCAATCTACACACAATACCCCATAATGACAAAGCAAAAACAGGGTTGTAGAAATGTTTGCACATTTATAAAATTTTTTAACTGAAATAACACATTTGCATAAGTATTCAGACCCTTTACTTTGTTGAAGCACCTTTGGCAGCGATTACAGCCTCGATTCTTCTTGGGGAGTTTCTCCCATTCTTCTCTGCAGATCCTCTCAAGCTCTGTCAGGTTGGATGGATAGCGTCGCTGCACAGCTATTTTCAGGTTTCTCCAGAGATGTTTGATCGGGTTCAAGTCCGGGGTCTGGCTGGGCCACTCAAGGACATTCAGAGACTTGTCCCGAAGCCACTTCTGCGTTGTCTTGGGGGGGTTGTTGTCCTGTTGGAAGGTGAACCTTCGCCCCAGTCTGAGATCCTGAGCGCTCTGGAGCAGGTTTTCATCAAGGGCCTCTCAGTACTTTGCTCCGTTCATCTTTCCCTCGATCCTGATTAGTCTCCCAGTCCCTGCCGCTGAAAAACATCCCCACAGCATGATGCTGCCACCACCATGCTTCACCGTAGGGATGGTGCCATGTTTCCTCCAGACGTGACACTTGGCATTCAGGCCAAAGAGTTCAATCTTGGTTTCATCAGACCAGAGAATCTTGTTTATCATGGTCTGAGAGTCTTTAGGTGTATTTTGGCAAACTCCAAGCGGGCTGTCATGTGCCTTTTACTGAGGAGTGGCTTCCGTCTGGCCACTCTACCATAAAGGCCTGATTGGTGGAGTGCTGCAGAGATGGTTGTCCTTCTGGAAGGTTCTCACATCTCCACAGAGGAACTCTGGAGCTCTGTCAGAGTGACAATCAGGTTCTTGGTCACCTCCCTGACCAAGGCCCTTCTTCCACGATTGCTCAGTTTGGCCGGGCGGCCAGCTCTAGGAAGTGTCTTGGTGTTTCAAAACTTTTTCCATTTAAGAATGATGGAGGCCTTTGTGTTGTTGGGGACCTTCAATGCTGCAGAAATGTTTTGGTACCCTTCCCTAGATCTGTGCCTCGACACAATCCTGTCTCTGAGCTCTACGGACAATTCCTTCGACCTCATGTCTTGGTTTTTGCTCTGACATGCACTGCCAACTGTGTGACTTTATATAGACAGGTGTGTGCCTTTCCAAATCATGTCCAATTAATTGAATTTACCACATGTGGACTTCAATCAAGTTGTAGAAACATCTCAAGGATGATCAATGGAAACAGGATGCACCTGAGCTCAATATTGAGTCTCATAGCAAAGGGTCAGAATACTTATGTAAATACATAAGGTATTTCTGGGTTTTATATTTAATACATTTGCAATAAATTCTAAAAACCTGTTTTTGCTTTGTCATTATGGGGTATGATATCATTTTTAAAAAAAATCAATTTTAGAATAAGGCTGTAACGTAACAAAATATGTACTTTCCGAATGCACTGTATGTAATTCACAATTTGTTTATTCTGTTGTTGCTAACGATATTCATAAAAACATTGAAATAATAAAAATGTTAAATCAAGGTGGCCCAACTCAATATGTTTTAGTAACTAGTTCCACAGGCTTTTTGAGTTTACTCAACATTTTGTAGAAGTGTAAACTTTACATTTTAAGTTGGCCAAAACCTTGTTCTAAATCAACTAGACAAGTTGGCAAAAATGTTGTTCCAACTTAATTAAAAAAGTTGGGCTAAAGTTCATTGAACTTAAAATGATATATTAATGGCAGTGAGGCTGAATTACTTGATACACTACATATTTAAAGTATGGAAAAAAACACAAGAATGATCAAACAACGTAATAAACATTAAAAATAAATATAAAGTGGTTCGTAAGTGCTACATATGACAAACAAAACCTAAATTAAAAAGACTTAGCATAGAAATAGCGCAGACAGAACGGATCTACCGCTTATCAAATGCTGCTTTCAATGAAAATGACAGATCTATAACTCTTCATCATCTTCTTCTAGGAGACCCGTTTGGCCGTGGTAGTCTACAGGATGGGTCCAACTACAATAGGAAGGAGCGGCGGATACGGTTCTTCATCCGTAAGATGGTGAAGACTCAGGCCTTCTACTGGACTGTACTGTGTCTGGTGGGCCTCAACACCATGTGCGTGGCTGTGGTACACTATGAACAGCCTGAGATCCTCTCCGACTTTCTCTGTGAGTATATGTATCTGCACACACACATGCAAACACACGCACATGCAAACACACACACACACACACACACACACACACACACACACTCTCCATGATCACACATACCTCACCTCAACACAATGTGCACTACGACCAGCTTGAGATGCTGTCCACCTTCCTCTGTGATTATGCATGGCTAGTGTCCAGTCTAATTTCCATAAGATGTCTAGCTGAGGAAGTCTATTAATCATGTAGAGTTATCATCACAGCAGTCTGCCGTCATAGACTAGCTAGTGTCATTATTGAATTCCACTCATCTAACCTGATTCTCTATTTTCCTTCCTCCTTTTCTTTTTCTTTACATCCTTCTAAATCCCCCCCTCCTCTCTCTCTGTCTCTCTGTCTCTCTGTCTCTCTCTCTCTCTCTCTCTCTCTCTCTCTCTCTCTCTCTCTCTCTCTCTCTCGTCTCTCTCCCCTCCCGCTCCCTCTACCCCCCCCCACCTGCTCTCTCCTCCCTCTCTCTCCTCCCTCTCTCTCTCTCTCTCTGTCTCTCTCTCTCTCTCTCTCTCTCTCTCTCTCTCTCTCTCTCTCTCTCTCTCTCTCTCTCTCTCTCTCTCTCTCTCTCTCTCTATCTCTCTCTCTCTCTCTCTCTCTCTCTCTCTCTCCAGTCTATGCAGAGTTTATATTCCTGGGTCTGTTCATGTCAGAGATGTGTATTAAGATGTATGGCCTGGGGACTAGGCCCTACTTCAACTCCTCCTTCAACTGCTTCGACTGTGTTGTGAGTAGAGACGTTACTCCTGCTACTACTATACTACTACTATATTACTAGTATATTACTATATTACTACTACTATACTACTATATTACTACTACTATACTACTATATTACTATTATACTACTATATTACTATATTACTACTACACTACTACTATACTACTATAGTACTATATTACTATATTACTACTACTATACTACTATATGTATACTATATTACTACTATTCTACTACTATACTACTACTATACTACTACTATACTACTATACTACTATACTACTATGCTACTATGCTACTATGCTACTATACTACTATACTACTATACTACTATACTACTATACTACTATACTACTATACTACTACTATACTACTATGCTACTACCATACTACTACTATACCACCAGTATACTACTACTATAGCTTCTACTACTGTTTTTAATGTGCATTTGATGCTGAAATAATTTCATTGGCACTAGCTGAACTATATTACCCTGACTGTAAAGTGCCGATACCGTTTTGTTTTTATCATTCAGAGCCAATCAATTCAAATTGTGTGTGTGCATGCGTCACTTTGTGTGTGTTCTAATCAACATGAATGCATATGATGTGTGTGTGTTAGGTGATCGTGGGCAGTATATTTGAGGTGATATATGCGGTCATTAAGCCAGGGACATCGTTCGGCATCAGTGTGTTAAGAGCCCTCCGACTGCTCAGGATCTTCAAAGTCACCAAGTGAGTCACACACACACACACACACACACACACACACACACACACACACACACACACACACACACACACACACACACACACACACACACACACACACACACACACACACACACACACACAGTGATTGTTTCAGTTTCAACACTGCTACAGGCTAGTTGCATCATCAGCCTTTCTCCTCCTTTCCTCTTTTCCTCTCTTCTTCTGACTCTGTTTCTATTTTACAGTCGGCCATCACTGCTGTCTGCCTTTCTCTCTTTTCCTCCCTCGCTTTCTTCTCTGACCTAGCCAGTTTGACATAATGGTGGTTTTCATGTCTTTATGGGGTTTTTATGCCTGTCCAGTAACCTCTTCCTCTCTCTCCCCCCTCTTTCTCATCCTCTCTCCTCATCCCTCTCTCCCTCTCTCTCTCTCCCCCCTCTTTCTCATCCTCTCTCCTCATCCCTCTCTCCCTCTCTCTCTCTCCCCCCTCTTTCTCATCCTCTCTCCTCATCCCTCTCTCCCTAGGTACTGGGCCCCTCTACGTAACTTGGTGGTATCGTTACTCAACTCTATGAAGTCCATCATCAGTTTGCTCTTCCTCCTCTTCCTCTTCATTGTCGTCTTTGCCCTTTTGGGCATGCAGCTCTTCGGTGGACAGTCAGTACACACACACACACACACACACACACACACAGGTTCACACGCACACTGGCAAACACACACACACATATATATATATGCTCACCCACACACATACATGCAGGAACGCAAGGGCTGTTACCTACACACCCACACACACACATACATATACACACATACATAGACAATGGGAGGCAGGTAGCCGTTGGGCCAGTAACCCAAAGGTCGCTGGTTCGAATCCCTGGGCCGACTAGGTGAAAAATCTGTCAATGTGCCCTTGAGCAAGGCACTTAACCCTAATTGCTCCTGTAAGTTGCTCTGGATAAAAGCGTCTGCTAAATGATTTAAATGTAAAATGTAATACACACACACGCATGCATGAATTGATGATGGACTTCATGGCGTGGAGAGAGAGACTTGAGGAACTGTCAACTCACAATGGACTTCCTTCTGTGTGGATCTGTCCGGACGTATCCATGATTTATCATCATTTCTCGCACTCCTCTCTCTCTCTTCCTCCCTCTCTCTTCCTCCCTCTCTCTTCCTCCCTCTCTCTTTCTCCCTCCCAGATTCAACTTTGATGGTGGCACGCCGCCCACCAACTTTGACACCTTTCCTGCAGCTATAATGACAGTATTTCAGGTTAGACATTTAACCATACTTTGGTGATACAGGGCGTTTTCACATATGAAATTCGGCTCCCTGGTTCGGTTTCCTGGTTCGGCTCCCTGGTTTGGCTCCCTGGTTCGGTTTCCTGGAGCGTTTGTGAGAATTCTACAGAATATGTTTTGCTTTCACAAGACCTGAAAATAACCGTTTCAGGGTGTGATTAGAAAGATGCACATTCGACATGACGTTAGCGAGCTAGCTTATTTCCACCGGCAACAATTCCACACGACTCGCGCTGCCTCATCACAATACCTGGTAGGTAGACTGGTCCTGCATCTTAGACCCGCTACTCACTCAGGTCCAGGATTCGCTACAGCCAGGTTTCACACATGCCTACTAGAGCAGATCGGGGTACCGAACGCTCAAGGATCGGGATCACACAGGAGAATGTGAAAGCACCCATACTGTAGGTTCTGGTACAGCACAGTCTCCGTTTTCACATCCTGGTACTAGATTTGACTGATTGATTGACTGTTCTAGTCTCTGACTCAAAGGACTGTTTTCTTATTGTATTTTGTTCTCCTATTGTGTTTCTTTGAATAGCTTGATTCACATTGTGTGAGTTGATTATGTGTGTAGTAACATCTTGTCTTTTACTCCCGTGAGTGTGTGCACACATGCAAATGGTTCAACACTAGTGTTTTACTGTGCTTTGTGTCATATGTAAACTGCACAGAAATTACGTGTGTCATGTATGATGACCCGTGTGTGATGACCCGTGTGTGTGTGCGTGTTCAGATCCTGACGGGTGAAGACTGGAACATGGTGATGTATGATGGGATAGAGTCTCAGGGAGGAGTGAACAGTGGAATGGTCTTCTCCATCTTCTTCATAGTGCTCACACTCTTCGGCAACTGTATCCTGATGACCATGGCTCTATGCTGACACACACACACACACACACACACACATAAACACACACACAAACACACACACACACACACACAATTCTATGCTGACACACACAAAAAACGCACACATACGCACACATCCCGTGTAGCTCAGTTGGTAAAGCATGGCGTTAGCAACGCCAGGGTTGTGGGTTCATTTCCCACGGGGGGCCAGTATGAAAATGTATGCACTCACTAACTGTAAGTCGCTCTAGATAAGAGCATCTGCTAATGACTAAAATGTTAAATGTAATATACACACAAAGAGACACACATAAATGCGTAAACACACACACACACACACACACGTAAATGCATACACAAACAGGACAATTGAAGTCTCTCTATGGTGTGTGTGTGTGTGTAATGCGACACAAAATAAACACACATACAGACATTATAGAGGAACACTAACACAGAGAACCCAGATACTCATCAGAATGTCATGACTTTTGTCACAATGTTTCTGAGTTGGTCCTATCAGTTCCTTAACCCCCTGCTCTCAGACACCCTGCTGAATGTGTTCTTAGCTATCGCCGTGGATAATCTGGCCAATGCTCAGGAGTTGACCAAGGTACTGGACCACATTATACCTTACTTTGCCTCACCTGGTTATAACCTTGCTAGAACTGTACATAACCTGGCTATGACTGTATGGGTGAAGTTACCCCTGAATGCTGATCTTGGGTCAGTTTAGCGTTTTCCCCACTAATGGTTAAGGTTAGGATTTGGGGATGGCAAGCTGATCCTAGAGCTGTCCTTACTTTACCTCACCTGGCTATTACTGTACTAGGGTTGCACAAATCCGGTAACTTTCCCCAAATTCCCAGGGTTTTCCAGGATTCCTGGATTTCCTGCTTATGCCCTCCTAATTCAAGGAACTTCCAACAAGGATTTCTGGAAAACTAGGGAATGTTGGGAATTATACTGTACTGTGTTACTCTTCTACTGAGCCTGCCTACTACCGACAGGACCAGGCTATAGACCTTATTCAGACGGCGGCCATTGTTAATTGACTAACGTTCTACACCCCACTAGCTGTCAATGGGTAGAACATAGAGACTAAATAAGGTCTATTTCATATGGGTAATGCTCTTTCTCTCTCTCTCTCTCTCTCTCTCTCTCTCTCTCTCTCTCTCTCTCGCTCTCTCTCCAGGATGAGGAGGAGCAAGAAGAGGCAGCTAATGCCAAGACAACCCTGCAGAAGGCCAAGGAGGTGGCTGAAGTTAGTCCTCTGTCTGCCGCTAACCTCTCCATCGCTGCGTGAGTAGAGTACACATCTATCTGCCTGTCTGTCTGTCTGTATCTATCTATCTATCTATCTATCTATCTATCTATCTATCTATCTATCTATCTATCTATCTATCTATCTATCTATCTATCTGTCTGTCTGTCTGTCTGTCTGTCTGTCTGTCTGTCTGTCTGTCTGTCTGTCTGTCTGTCTGTCTGTCTGTCTGTCTGTCTGTCTGTCTGTCTGTCTGTCTGTCTGTCTGTCTGTCTGTCTGTCTGTCTGCATCTGACTGTCTGCCTGTCTGTCTGTCTGTCTGGCTGGCTGGCTGTCTGTCTATATTATATCTATCTGTCTGTAACTAGATCTGTGGTTATTTCAGTTGTGTCACTAATGGGAAGCGAATACACTGATACACTGGAAACAGTTGCTACTGTACACACACACACAGTACATCAGTACTCAGTCTAATGTACACTCCAACACTCTACTCAATCCGACCGACACACACTTCAAGACTCAATCTGACGCACACTCCATCTTCCACTCAACCTAATTCTCCTTAGCCACTGACCTAGACTTCTTCAACTTTAATCACGGTCATCATCAAAATAGGTACAAGGTTAAATACACTACAGTAGTTATGAGAAGGAGGTTAAATACACTATACTAGTTATGAGGAGGTTAAATACACTATACTAGTTATGAGGAGGTTAAATACACTATACTAGTTATGAGGAGGTTAAATACACTATACTAGTTATGAGGAGGTTAAATACACTATACTAGTTATTGTCACGATCGTCGTAGGGAATAGACCAAGGCGCAGCGTGATGAACGAACATGTTTAAACTTTATTATCTTTAGTGATAATAGACAACAATAAACAAAACAAGAAACGACTCGTGAAGTCCACGGTAACAATGACCAACACGGAACAAGAACCCACAAACACAAAGGGAAAACAGACAGTTTAAATATGGCTCCCAATCAGAGACAACCAACGACAGCTGACACTCGTTGCCTCTGATTGGGAGTCACTCTAGCCAACATAGAAGTAAACACAACTAGAACTACCAACATAGAAATCTAACACATAGAATGAACACACCCTGGCTCAACATATAGAGTCCCAGAGCCAGGGTGTGACAGTTATGAGGAGGTTAAATACACTATACTAGTTATGAGGAGGTTAAATACACGATACTAGTTATGAGGAGGTTAAATACACTATACTAGTTATGAGGAGGTTAAATACACTATACTAGTTATGAGGAGGTTAAATACACTATACTAGTTATGACAAGGAGGTTAAATACACTATACTAGTTATGAGAAAGAGGCATGGTTAAATATACTAGTTTGAGCTTCGAGGAGTGGCAAGGTCTCCTTTAAAAAAAACGTACGAAGCATCATCAAATTTGACAGTGAGTGCGCTAAAACGTAATTCCACCCTAATTCCATTGAGTCAATGGAAACGGGCTAAGTGGCTACGCGGCGATGCTAGCGGGCAAAGATAGACTACATCTAGAAGGATGGCATCTTCTTATCATCAAAGACAGTGACAGGAAAATGAAATAGTTTCTACTGAAATTCTGTGGCCCTTTGAAATGTTTGATGTGCCCTTTTGTGTGTGTGTATTGTGTGCGTGTGTGTGTCCCCCATTGTCTGCTGTTTCTGCAAGGAGAAGCAGATTTTACATAAGCCCCTCCAGCCCTTTATATAAAGTCCTTACCCAGTACTCTGTGCCTCTCCTCGTGTTTTTCTACAAGGAGAACAATAGGTTTAGTCATGTCTTAGAGGACGTAGGGGATGGAAGGAGGGGAGAGAGTGTGTGTACATTTCCCTGCTATAAATTAACAATACTGTATTAAGATACTGTTTATCAAGACATCATGTTACACAATATTACAGGCTGCATTTACACAGGCAGCCCAATTCTGATCTTTTGACCAATCAGATCAGCTCTTTTGCCCATAATTGGGCAAAATTTCTGAATTGGGCTGCCAGTGTAAATGCAGCCAAAGACACACACATTCAAGGTGCCATACGTCAGATACTAATGTCTTTGACTTTGTGGTGGCGATTTAAACAGTGGCACAAACACATGGCATTACTCCACAAACTAACCTTCCTCCAAACACTCTCCCTCTTCCTTTTTCTCACACTGACACACACACAAGTCTTCTAAATGTTGTCACGGTACCCGTATCGCGATACTACGATACCTGATTTTCCATGGCAAAAAGGAAAACACAAAGCAGACTGAACTCTTTGGTCTTTTAAGAAACCTACTGTATGTAAAATATAGTGTTCTATAGCTTGGAATGGAAACCTGTGACTTAGAGGGACCCCATAAGGCTGTTTGTTTCCAACATGAGGACTGTTTTCAGTCCTCTTCATGTTTTGTTTTCTTGCGATACTGGTATTGTGACAACCCTAGTCTAAAGGTTGTTTTAACATTGTGGGAAGGTTGTAGCAGCGTTGTTTTTATACACGCCACCTACCTGTAACTAACCCTCCTCCAACCCCCCCCCCCCCCCCTTCTCCCTACACTAACACACTAACTCACTCTTCTAAACGTTGTCTAAAGGTTGTCTGAAGGTTCTGTAAATGTTGTGAGAAGGTTTGCCACATCTTCTTACACTAACAGCCAGGACTTACTGACTCTTTCACTCTTCTAAACGTTGTGGGAACGTTGAATAAACGTTGTATACAGTAGAGGTGGTGGGAGGACATTGTTTTTATCCACTTCACCTTACTAACCCTATTCCTAACACCCCTATCTCTTATTAGACTAACAACACTCTGAGCACACTCACTCTTCTCAATGTTGTGGGAACGTTGTATAAACGTTGTATACAGTAGAGGTGGTGGGAGGACATTGTTTTTATCCACTTCACCTTACTAACCCTATTCCTAACACCCCTATCTCTTATTAGACTAACAACACTCTGAGCACACTCACTCTTCTCAACGTTGTGGAAAGAAAAAAAAAGGAAATGTTGTGAGAAGGTTGTATAAAGGTTGTTTACGGCGGAGGTGGTGGGAAGAAGGTTGTGGCTGCGTTATTTTTATGTTGGTTGTGTCGCTCCCTTCCCTCCTTGTCTCCTCTTCAGAGTGACAGTAACAAAAACTGAGCGTATCGATGCCACAGAGAATGTTCTCGACTGGTATTTACTTGTTTATCTCATTTTACGCTTTACTTTTTTATTTTTTACGTTTTTATTTTATCCTTTCCTCCATCCATCCTTTTCTGTTGTTGTTTTTCATTTCTTTTTTTGTTTGTGTCGTTCTTTTGTCAGTGTAGTTATTTCTGTCTGTGTTTCATGATTAGGGTTGTACAATTCTAGAAACATCCGGGGGGGAAAAAATCTTAAAATCCTGTTGGAATATTCCAATTGGGGTTTCTGGAAAACCTGGGAACTTTGGGAACGTTTTGGGAATTTGCCAATCCTAATTCCTTATCCTTGTTTTGATGTTTGTTTGTTCACCTCTGGCTGGCTGTCATTTTGTTAGTAGGTGTGATAAGCTGGCTAGCTGGGGTTAGTAAGGGTTGTTGGGGTCAATTCCAGTTTCAATTCAGTAGATTCAAAAGGATGAATTGAAATGTCATATTTGAATTGAAAACTGACCATTCTTTTCTATGAGGATTTGCCAGTTCATTCACCTCTAGAATGGGCTGAAATATCAGAATCGTTGGAGGTAAGAGGTGTTAATGAGGTACTCGAGGGGAAGTACAGGAGGGGTCATTTGGGAGGGGGCCGGGGGGTGGGGGGGATGTGCAGTCGAAGAGGGGCTGGCGGCTGTAAAACATTTCACCCCCCACCCTCTCAAAGTCCATGGCTACGTCGTCTTCTTCCCTGTCTTTGTCTCGGAATAAGGGAATCGTTTGTATACATTCAAACAAACTGTTTGAGATTTTGTTGATATATTGTTGGTAAAAGAATGTGGTTTAAAAATTCAACTAACAAAAATGTTTATTCAACAAAATCTTGTAATACACATTTTATGTGTAAAAAAATACCTTCATTTGAGGTATCTGTCGATGTTGTGGCACTTCCATCATAATCATCTTCACCACCATCATCATCATCATCATCATCATCGTAATCATCATCATCACATCCACCTCTGCAGTGTATTCCTATGTGGGCTACAGGGACTTTTCTCACTGGCTGTCTATCTGCTGTTGGGTCTATGACATCATCGCTTAGGGTGGGCTGGGATAAAAAAAAAACGTCTAGTTATCTCTTCTGGCAACATTTACAACTGATCGCTTTCTCTCTTTCTCTTTCTCTTATCCCTCTCTTCCTCTCCTTATCTTATTTTCTTCTACACTTCCCCCTCTTTCTTTCTTTCTTTCTATATCCCCTATCTCTCCCCACAGTAAGGAGCAGCAGAAGAATAATAAGCCTGGTGGTAAATCAGTGTGGGAACAGAGGACCAGTGAGATAAGGAGACAGAACCTGATGACCAGCAGAGAGGCCCTGTACAACGAAATGGACACGGAGGACTGGAAGGTCAGGGGAGAGGGGGAGGGAGAGGTGAGAGATACAGAGGACTGGAAGGTCAGGGGAGAGGGAGAGGTGAGAGACACTGAGGACTGGAAGGTCAGGGGAGAGGGGGAGGGAGAGGTGAGAGATACAGAGGACTGGAAGGTCAGGGGAGAGGGAGAGGTGAGAGACACTGAGGACTGGAAGGTCAGGGGAGAGGGAGGTGAGAGACACTGAGGACTGGAAGGTCAGGGGAGAGGGAGGTGAGAGACACTGAGGACTGGAAGGTCAGGGGAGAGGGAGGTGAGAGACACTGAGGACTGGAAGGTCAGGGGAGAGGGAGGTGAGAGACACTGAGGACTGGAAGGTCAGGGGAGAGGGAGGTGAGAGACACTGAGGACTGGAAGGTCAGGGGAGAGAGGGAGAGGTGAGAGACACTGAGGACTGGAAGGTCAGGGGAGAGGGAGGTGAGAGACACTGAGGACTGGAAGGTCAGGGGAGAGAGGGAGAGGTGAGAGACACTGAGGACTGGAAGGTCAGGGGAGAGAGGGAGAGGTGAGAGACACTGAGGACTGGAAGGTCAGGGGAGAGAGGGAGAGGTGAGAGACACTGAGGACTGGAAGGTCAGGGGAGAGGGAGGTGAGAGACACTGAGGACTGGAAGGTCAGGGGAGAGAGGGAGAGGTGAGAGACACTGAGGACTGGAAGGTCAGGGGAGAGGGAGGTGAGAGACACTGAGGACTGGAAGGTCAGGGGAGAGAGGGAGAGGTGAGAGACACTGAGGACTGGAAGGTCAGGGGAGAGAGGGAGAGGTGAGAGACACTGAGGACTGGAAGGTCAGGGGAGAGAGGGAGAGGTGAGAGACACTGAGGACTGGAAGGTCAGGGGAGAGAGGGAGAGGTGAGAGAGGCAGTAAAACGGGGACACTTCGCAGTCCTTTATTACTGTCTAGTTATACACTACCAGTCAAAAGTTTGGACACACCTACTCATTCAAGGGGTTTTCTTTATTTTTTAAAAATTTTTACATTGTAGAATAATAGTGAAGACATCAAAACGATGAAATAACGCATATGGAATCATGTAATAACCAAACAAGTGTTAAACAAATCAAAATATATTTTATATTTGAGATTTGTCGAATAGCCACCCTTTCCCTTAATGACAGCTTTGCACACTCTTGGTATTCTCTCAACCAGCTTCACCTGGAATGCTTTTCCAACAGTCTTGAAGGAGTTCCCACATATGCTGAGCACTTGTTGGCTGCTTTTCCTGACGGGGTATTGTGGAGGCCAGGTCATCTGACGTAGCACTCCATGCTGGTTAAGTGTGCCTTGAATAAATCACAGACAGCAAAGCACCCCCACACCATAACACCTCCTCCTCCATGCTTTACGGTGGGAACTACACATGCGAAGATAATCCGCTCACCCACACCGCGTCTCAAAAAGACACGGCGGTTGGAACCAAAAATTGGACTCCAGACCAAAGGACACATTTCCACCGGTCTAATGTCCATTGCTTGTGTTTCTTGGCCCAAGCAGGTGTCTTCTTCTTATTGGTGTCCTTTAGTAGTGGTTTCTTTGCAGCAATTCGACCATGAAGGCCTGATTCACACAGTCTCCTCTGAACAGTTGATGTTGAGATGTGTCTGTTACTTGAACTCTGTGAAGCATTTATTTGGGCTGCAATTTCTGAGGCTGAGAAGTCTAATGAACTTATCCTCTGCAGAAGAGGTAACTCTGGGTCTTCCATTCCTGTGGCAGTCCTCATGAGAGCATTATAGCGCTTGATGGTATTGTGACTGCACTTGAAGAAACTTTCAAAGTTCTTGAAATGTTCCATATTGATTGACCTTCATGTCTTAAAGTAATGATGGACTGTCATTTCTCTTTGCTTATTTGAGCTGTTCTTGACATAATAAGGACTTGGTCTTTTACCAAAAAGGGCTATCTTCTGTATACCACCTCTACTTTGTCACAACACAACTGATTGGCTCAAACGCATTAAGAAGGAAATAAATTCCACAAATTAACTTTTAAGAAGGCACACCTGTTAATTGAAATGCATTCCAGGTGACTACCTCATGAAGCTGGTTGAGAGAATGCCAAGAGTGTACAAAGCTGTCATAAAGGCAAAGGGTGGCTATTTGAGAAATCTCAAATATAAAATATTATTTGATTTGTTTAACACTTTTTTGGTTACTACATGATTCCGTATGTGTTATTTCCTAGTTTTGATGTCTTCACTATTATTCTACAATGTAGAAAATAGTACAAATAAAGAAAAACCCTGGAATGAGTAGGTGTGTCCAAACTTTTGACTGGTACTGTACATGTAAGTACAGTGTAACTTCAACAGTAACTGTAATCCTACAGTGTAAATGTAGTGTAAAATTGTTGTTACAATGTACTTTCCTGTACTGAATGATTACACAGTAATAACGACACTGTAATGTAAAATGTTACCCATAGAGCCTTTGATAGACATATATATATATATATATATATATATACAGTGGGGAGAACAAGTATTTGATACACTGCCGATTTTGCAGGTTTTCCTACTTACAAAGCATGTAGAGGTCTGTAATTTTTATCATAGGTACACTTCAACTGTGAGAGAAGGAATCTAAAACGAAAATCCAGAAAATCACATTGTATGATTTTTAAGTAATTAATTTGCATTTTATTGCATGACATAAGTATTTGATCACCTACCAACCAGTAAGAATTCCGGCTCTCACAGACCTGTTCGTTTTTCTTTAAGAAGCCCTCCTGTTCTCCACTCATTACCTGTATTAACTGCACCTGTTTGAACTCGTTACCTGTATAAAAGACACCTGTCCACACACTCAATCAAACAGACTCCAACCTCTCCACAATGGCCAAGACCAGAGAGCTGTGTAAGGACATCAGGGATAAACTTGTAGACCTGCACAAGGCTGGGATGGGCTACAGGACAATAGGCAAGCAGCTTGGTGAGAAGGCAACAACTGTTGGCGCAATTATTAGAAAATGGAAGAAGTTCAAGATGACGGTCAATAACCCTCGGTCTGGGGCTCCATGCAAGATCTCACCTCGTGGGGCATCAATGATCATGAGGAAGGTGAGGGATCAGCCCAGAACTACATGGCAGGACCTGGTCAATGACCTGAAGAGAGCTGGGACCACAGTCTCAAGGAAAACCATTAGTAACACACTACGCCGTCATGGATTAAAATCCTGCAGCGCACGCAAGGTCCCCCTGCTCAAGCCAGCGCATGTCCAGGCCCGTCTGAAGTTTGCCAATGACCATCTGGATGATCCAGAGGAGGAATGGGAGAAGGTCATGTGGTCTGATGAGACAAAAATAGAGCTTTTTGGTCTAAACTCCACTCGCCGTGTTGGAGGAAGAAGAAGGATGAGTACAACCCCAAGAACACCATCCCAACCGTGAAGCATGGAGGTGGGAACATAATTCTTTGGGGATGCTTTTCTGCAAAGGGGACAGGATGACTGCACCGTATTGAGGGGAGGATGGATGGGGCCATGTATTGCGAGATCTTGGCCAACAACCTCCTTCCCTCAGTAAGAGCATTGAAGATGGGTCGTGGCTGGGTCTTTCAGCATGACAACGACCCAAAACACACAGCCAGGGCAACTAAGGAGTGGCTCCGTAAGAAGCATCTCAAGGTCCTGGAGTGGCCTAGCCATTCTCCAGACCTGAACCCAATAGAAAATCTTTGGAGTGAGCTGAAAGTCCGTATTGCCCAGCGACAGCCCCGAAACCTGAAGGATCTGGAGAAGGTCTGTATGGAGGAGTGGGCCAAAATCCCTGCTGCAGTGTGTGCAAACCTGGTCAAGACCTACAGGAAACGTATGATCTCTGTAATTGCAAACAAAGGTTTCTGTACCAAATATTAAGTTCTGCTTTTCTGATGTATCAAATACTTATGTCATGCAATAAAATGCAAATTAATTACTTAAAAATCATACAATGTGATTTTCTGGATTTTTGTTTTAGATTCCGTCTCTCACAGTTGAAGTGTACCTATGATAAAAATTACAGACCTCTACATGCTTTGTAAGTAGGAAAACCTGCAAAATCGGCAGTGTATCAAATACTTGTTCTCCCCACTGTATATGTATATACAGTCCAATCCTGGTATATATGATCCATGACTTATTGATGCTGGGGACGTGTGTTTTCCCTGGTCAGGTCATATATTTTGTCTAAAAAATATATGACATATATTTTATTTTGTATATATTTTATATGGCTTGGGACTGTGTGCTAAAGTGGAGAATGCATCAACATTTACTTCTACAGTGAGGGAAAAAAAGTATTTGATCCCCTGCTGATTTTGTATGTTTGCCCACTGACAAAGACATGATCAGTCTATAATTTTAATGGTAGGTTTATTTGAACAGTGAGAGACAGAATAACAACAACAAAATCCAGAAAAACGTATATCAAAAATGTTATAAATTGATTTGCCTTTTAATGAGGGAAATAAGTATTTGACCCCTCTGCAAAACATGACTTAGTACTTGGTGGCAAAACCCTTGTTGGCAATCACAGAGGTCAGACTTTTCTTGTAGTTGGTCACCAGGTTTGCACACATCTCAGGAGGGATTTTGTCCCACTCCTCTTTGCAGATCTTCTCCAAGTCATTAAGGTTTCGAGGCTCACATTTGGCAACTCGAACCTTCAGCTCCCTCCACTGATTTTCTATGGGATTAAGGTCTGGAGACTGGCTAAGCCACTCCAGGACCTTAATGTGCTTCTTCTTGAGCCACTCCTTTGTTGCCTTGGCCGTGTGTTTTGGGTCATTGTCATGCTGGAATACCCATCCACAACCCATTTTCAATGCCCTGGCTGAGGGAAGGAGGTTCTCACCCAAGATTTGACGGTACATGGAGCCGTCCATCGTCCCTTTGATGCAGTGAAGTTGTCCTGTCCCCTTAGCAGAAAAACACCACCAAAGCAAATTGTTTCCACCTCCATGTTTGATGGTGGGGATGGTGTTCTTGGGGTCATAGGCAGCATTCCTCCTCCTCCAAATACGGCGAGTTGAGTTGATGCCAAAGAGCTCGATTTTGGTCTCATCTGACCACAACACTTTCACCCAGTTCTCCTCTGAATCATTCAGATGTTCATTGGCAAACTTCAGACGGGCCTGTATATGTGCTTTCTTGAGCAAGGGGACCTTGCGGGCGCTGCAGGATTTCAGTCCTTCACGGCATAGTGTGTTACCAATTGTTTTCTTGGTGACTATGGTCCCAGCTGCCTTGAGATCATTGACAAGATCCTCCTGTGTAGTTCTGGGCTGATTCCTCACCGTTCTCATGATCATTGCAACTCCACGAGGTGAGATCTTGCATGGAGCCCCAGGCCGAGGGAGATTGACAGTTATTTTGTGTTTCTTCCATTTGCGAATAATCGCACCAACTGTTGTCACCTTCTCACCAAGCTGCTTGGCGATGGTCTTGTAGCCCATTCCAGCCTTATGTAGGTCTACAATCTTGTCCCTGACATCCTTGGAGAGATCTTTGGTCTTGGCCATGGCGGAGAGTTTGGAATCTGATTGATTGATTGCTTCTGTGGACAGGTGTCTTTTATACAGGTAACAAGCTGAGATTAGGATCACTCCCTTTAAGAGTGTGCTCCTAATCTCAGCTCATTACCTGTATAAAAGACACCTGGGAGCCAGAAATCTTTCTGATTGAGAGGGGGTCAAATACTTCTTTCCCTCATTAAAATGCAAATCAATTTATAAAAATTTTTACTTGAGTTTTTCTGAATTTTTGTTGTTGTTATTCTGTCTCTCACTGTTCAAATAAACCTACCATTCAAATTATAGACTGATCATTTCTTTGTCAGTGGGCAAACGTACAAAATCAGCAGGGGATCAAATACTTTTTTCCCTCACTGTATATAGCGCTTTTTGCAATTACATCACCAAGTGCTTAATAGCAACCTGGGCCTAAATATCCAGAGCAATCAATAATGTAATCTATCAGTACTGAATTGAGACTGATAAACTGCAATATAATGTACTCCAATGGAGTTTGCAATCATCAGGAGTCAACTATATAGTCGTTCGGCAAACTTGAGATTCATGGTTTATAATGGGCGCCATGTTGATGTCTATAGTTTATAATGGGCGCCATATTGGTGCCTACGGTTTATAATGGGCACAATATGGGTGCCTATGGTTGCAAAGGGAGGGTATATTACTGGAATTATTGTAACTTTCAATGATTTTATGTAATTTATCACGAGACATCTAGTAGCCCTTTTGGGTACTTCAGATTATCACGTGTCTGTAATTATCTCAGGCCCTCTGTGTGGCTTTATCACATGTAAAATATATAAAATAATCAAATAAGATTATTTGAAAATAAAAAAATAGAATTACAAAGCTGTAAAACATTATCCTAAAAATAAAGAATCAACTTAGTGAATACCATTGGTATTTAATATGAGAGTTTCAGCATAAAATATCCTTTATATATTTTTTACACACTTTTATTTATTTTACTATGTCAATATGTCATTGTTGTAAATGTTCTGCTGCCAAACTGGTGGCAGTTGTGAAAAAAGTCAACAGTTGGAAGAGTTGCAGAATTAATTGAAAAGAATGCCATTGTTGATGCTTTTTTCATTAACTAGGCTATTTTCTCTTGAACCATATGGTCTATCCACTAGAAACTCATGGACAATATGTGAATACAGTTTTTATTAAATGATTCAAGTATAAATGACCAAAGTTACCATAGATTACCTGTTAATTACCAAAATTACAGAATATTCCGGTAACTTTGGTAAATTACCGGTAGCTTTGCAACCCTATTGGTGCCAAAAATGTCCCACTAATTACATCCAAATATTTGAAACTTTGCTGCCAAAATGGCAGACTGTTTTCCAAACTCTGTATATCTCTGGCTCTAGGAGTAGGCCTCAGGAGAGGAGAGAGGGTTTGAGTTAGAAGAGAATAAACATACGGTTTTCTTTATTTATGGCAGAATCTTAACTTGAGGTCCACACGTTAGGATTCTGCCCTTGTTGTTGGCCTATATAAAGTAACTTATTGATCCAGCTTCAGAAGTTAACACCACTACCACCCTTAACCCCCTCCCTCCCCAGGTGTCGTACCCCCATCGTGCGGGGGACATGAAGACCCACCTGGACCGTCCGCTGGTGGTCAACCCCCAGGACAACCGCAACAACAACACCAACAAGACCCGGCCCGGAGAGCCCCCTCTAGACCCACAGGACACCCTGGGTCACCAGAGGGCTGAAGAATATATCCGACGCCAGGCCCGCTACCACCAGAGAAACAGGGGTGGAGAACCAGGGGGAGTTAGTGGCCCAGAGAGAGAGGCCCGTCTGGGGCACGGGGGGAGCAGATTGTCCCTGCAGACGCTGGAGGGTATTGAAGAAAGAAGGGAACATGGAAGGAGATGTAGGCATACAGAAGGGAAGGAGAGGAGGAGTGTGTCACCGCAGAATAGCGAGGGAGGAGTGGGGGATGAGAAGAGGAGGCACAGGAGGGTTAGGAGGGAGGGGGAGGAGGGAGGGAGAAGGCATAAGGGTAAGGGGACAGAGGGGGTAGTGGTAGGGGAAGGGGGTGAGGTAGAGGGAGAGGGGAGGAGGCCGAGGCGTCATCGGCATGGAGAGAGGAGCCGACAGCATCGAGTTAGAAAGTGAGTGACAGAGGATCTGTGTGTGTATTTGTGTCTGTATCTGTCATTATCAAACCTAATGTTTCCTTTGGGGGTCAAAAGTATATCGATTGCTATTGATTTGTCTAAGCCAGTATCCTGTACTGTATGTCATTAAATGAACAGTATAGTAACTGTGTTTTTCAAGATGTCACTGATATTCTCTCTCTCTTTTCCTGCGCCTGCCTCCCCCAACCTCTACCCCCTCTTACTCCCCCTTCTCTCTCTCTCTCCCTCCCTCTCACACTCCCCCTCCCTCTCTCTCTCTCTCTCTCTCCATCCCCCTGCGTTCTCTCTCTCTTCCTCTCTTTCTCTCTTTCCCTCCCTCCCTACCTCCTACCCTATCTCCCCCTCCCTCTCCATCCCTCCCTCCTCCCTCCCTCTCCTGCCACCCCCCATCCCTCCATCAGAGACCACTACGGCAGTGGCCCCAACCTCTCCACCGCTCGGCCCATCCTCAGACAGGACAGTCAGTACAGTGAAGACCTAGACAACCTCTTCAACAACAGCAAACTACACAGCAACACGCACACACACGACCACACACTCCACGCGCTGCCCCCGGACCACCCTGACCTTGTGAATAACCTCCTGAACCGCAGTGTGACCGCAGATACACGCCTCCATAGTATGGACAGTCTGATTCTGACCAGTATGGCCAAGCCGGCCCATACGGTCGTGGATATGATGCCTCCTGTCTATCCATATCCCTCTACCAATGCCATCCTTCAAGGTGAGTGTGTGTGGGGGAAGGTGGGGTGGGTGTGTGTGTGTGTGTGTGAGTGAGTTCATCTATGTGTGGTGAATGTGTGTATTTTGGATCATTCTAATACATTGTCTCTCTCTCGACTCTCTTGATCTCTCTCTCTCTCTCCTTTTTTCTCTCTCTTCATCTCAGTGAACAAGAACGCTAACACAGACCAGAAAAAGAAGGATGAGGAGAAGAAGGAGGAAGAGGAGGATGAAGGGGGCGATGAAGATGGTCCCAAACCAATGCCCCCGTTCAGCTCCTGTTTCATACTGTCCACCACCAACCCGTGAGTGTGTGTGTGTGTGTGTATATCTGTGTGTGTGTGTGTGTGTGTTTGTAAGTGGGCGTTGTACACTATATATACAAAAGTATGTGGACACCCCTTCAAATTAGTGGATTTGTCTATTTCAGCCACACATTGGCAGTAGAATAGCCCATACTGAAGAGCTCAGTGACTTTCAATGTGGCACCGTCATAGAATGCCACCTTTCCAACAAGTCAGTTCGTCAAATTTCTTCCCTGCTAGAGCTGCCCCGGTCAGCTACAAGTGCTGTTATTGTGAAGTGGAAACGTCTAGGAGCAACAACGGCTCAGCCGCGAAGTGGTTGTCCACACAAGCTCACAGAACGGGACTGCCGAGTGCTGAAGCGCGCAGCGCGTAGTACTCGTCTGTCCTCGGTTGCAACACTCACTACCGAGTTCCAAACTGCCTCTGGAAGCAACGTCAGCACAATAACTGCTTGTCGGGAGCTTCATGAAATGGGTTTCCATGGCCGAGTAGCCGCACTCAAGCCTACGATCACCATGCGCAATGCCAAGTGTCAGCTGGAGTGGTGTAAAGCTTGCCGCCATTGGACTCTGGAGCAGTGGAAATGCGTTCTCTGGAGTGATGAATCATGCTTCACCATCTGGCAGACAGACGAATCTGGGTTTGGCGGATGCCAGGAGAATGCTACCTGCCCCAATGCAAGTTTGGTGGAGGAGGAATAATGGTCTGGGGCTGTTTTTCATGGTTCGGGCTAGGCCCCTTAGTTCCAGTGAAGGGAAATCTTAACGCTATAGCATACATTCTAGACGATTCTGTGCTTCCAACTTTGTGGCAACAGTTTGGGGAAGGCCCTTTCCTGTTTCAGCATGACAATGACCTGTGCACAAAGCGAGGTCCATACAGAAATGGTTTGTCGAGCTCGGTGTGGAAGAACTTGACTGGCCTGCACAGAGCCCTGACCTCAACCCCATCGAACAACTTTGGGATGAATTGGAACGCCGACTACGAGCCAGGCCAAATCGCCCAACATCAGTGCCCAACCTCACTAATGCTCTTGTGGCTGAATGGAAGCAAGTCCCCGCAGCAATGTTCCAACATCTAGTGGAAAGCCTTCCCAGAAGAGTGGAGGCTGTTATAGCAGCAAAGTGGGAGACCAACTCCATATTAATGCCCATGATTTTGGATGTTAAACGAGCAGGTGTCCACATACTTTTGGTCATGTGGTGTATGTGTGATAGAGAGAAGTTATGTTCCCTTCAGAAAACTGAAGGTGGGAGTACCAGTCCAATCTAAACCACACAAAACAGAGCACAGACAAAGTTCCTGGATGTGTAGTCCATTTGGTCAAATGTTGGAGCATGCAAGGAGTCCCATGATTCTCAGGGAAATAGGACACAGAGTAACAAGCTAGCTACACAAACTATTGAAACAGTATTCATCACTTTTGTGGGTGTGTGTATCGTGGGTGTATGTTGCAGGTTCCGTAGGTGCTGCCACTACATCCTGACTAGGAAGTACTTTGAGTTCAGTATCCTGTCTGTCATCGCTATGAGCAGCATCGCCCTGGCTGCAGAAGACCCTGTCTGGCCTGAGTCACCAAGCAACCAAGTGAGACAACAACACACGTCTGTCTGTCTGTCTGTCTCTTTCTGTCTGCCTCTGTCTGTCTCTGTCTGTCTCTGTCTCTGTCTCTGTCTGCCTGTCT
>NW_028159067.1:0-10000 GCF_964263955.1 Coregonus lavaretus | reverse complement strand
CACCACCACCTTCCCAAACCTAGTCCTCAGTTGCCCCACCCACCCAACTACTTGCATCCAACCCCTGCCTCCCACCTCCCTCCCCAACCTAGCTCACAGTTGCATCCCTATCCAGACCCAGCCTTCCCCCTCCAACCTCCCTTCCCCCCAAAAACCTCCCAACTCCCTCAAACCCTCTACCAATCACGCAAACACCTAATCCATCCCCAATCCTCCCCCAAACAACCCACCTCCCTACCCCAAACACCCTCCCCCAACCTTCTCCACATCTCCCAGCCTAGCCTTCAACTGCACCCAATCACCCAACCACCCTCTCCCTCCCACCTCCCTACCCCAAACACCCTCCCCCCAACCTTCTCCACATCTCCCAGCCTAGCCTTCAACTGCACCCAATCACCCAACCACCCTCTCCCCTCCCACCTCCCTACCCCAAACACCCTCCCCCAACCTTCTCCACATCCCCCAGCCTAGCCTTCAACTGCACCCAATCACCCAACCACCCTCTCCCTCCCACCTCCCTACCCTAAACCTTCCCCCTGAGAGCACCCCCCCGTCCCCCGTCCCCCTTACGCTGTGTGAGGCTGAGGGTTCCCCAGGCACCTGGTAACCCTCTAGTGCCCAGGTCGTTCTGGTTCAGAGCTGCGAGGCACATACCTTGCCCTGTTCTCCCATTACACCTCACACACACACACACACACACACACACCCTGTTACCGTTACACACCTGTTAATGGTTACCGGTAATCACTCCACTCATCCACCGGAAGAGCAGGTATTTTAATATTTATTATCATCTGCACGGCTGGGGGGGGCCTGGGGGGGCCTGGGGGAGCCGAGGAAGGGAAGGAGGGAGGAGAGGGGTGAATGTTTGGGGCAGGGCACTGAGGGTGGAATGATTTTATATCTTGAGATATTGTCCACATATCGACGGTTATATATCGATATATGTGCCTGAGTATGAATGTGAGAGAGAATGAGAGAAAGGAGAGAGAGTGAAAGAGAATGAGTGTGTGAGAGAGAGAAAGGATGAAAGAGAGTGTGTATGTACGTCCTCCTCAGCTCCAATGGCATGCCTGCACTGGTACTCACATGGACTACATGGTGACATCATACAAACCTGGCTGTGATGTGTTACGATCAGGTGCTGACAGTGTTGATGATGTAACAAGAGGAAGAAGCTGAATGTGTCCTTGTGACTTTACCGGAATGTCGGAATGAGTTGTCACTAACATTCTATGATGCAGAATGTGACCAGTGTTTTGATCAAGGTGCTACCCATAGAATTAGGAATTAGAATACTAGAATGGACATGAACATTTTTATGATGGGATAAAGGTCCGCCATTTTGGTCAGGGCGTTGGTCAACCATGGTTTGCCAGTGCTGTGATAAGATATTGTGTAAAATAATGAATTTGAAGAATGTATCAAATCAAAATCAAATTTGATCTGCACTGTATGATTGTTAGCTAGCTAGCCAGCCAATTTTAGTGGAATGATTCCATTAATCAAATTAACTGCCCAATATGCCAACATTCCATTCAAACAATGCAGTCAATCCACAGCCATACACTGGCTGAAATAAGTTGTTGATATGACTTAGACAAGTTGTAAATGCAACAAGTACTGATATTGTATCATATAATAGCACTCACAGCATTCCAAGAAAACAAAATGTAGACATTTATGGTCTGTTTACATATATTTAAGAGGCTATTTACAGAGGTGGAAAAAGTAACCAATTGTCATACTTGAGTAAAAGTAAAGATACCTTAATAGAAAATGACTCAAATAAAAGTGAAAGTCACCCAGTAAAATACTACTTGAGTAAAAGTCTAAAGGATTTGGTTTTAAATAAACGTAACTATCAAAAGTAAATGTAATTGCTAAAATATACTTAAGTATCAAAAGTAAAAGTATAAATAATTTATAATTCCTTATATTAACCAAACCAGTTGAGCTGACAGCCGTTTTGCACAGTTTCGCTATGGCTAGTCAAAATCTATAAAATGTGTGATTGTCTAAATCAACATTTGAGCCATTTAAACAGTGTAGACAAGGGCGGAAGCACTGTGTAAAGGACTCCATTTTGTCATTCTGAGCATATGCAATGTGTCGGCCTCCGACGTAAAACAAATGTTTGACTTCCACTAATATGACTTTTTTACTTACTTTAGGTTCAAGGAAGTGTGTAGGTCGCATTCTTCATCGTAGAGCTATAAAAGTAACGTTGCAGTGAAGTGGTCCTCTGTAGCTCCGCTGGTAGAGCACTGCGCTTGTAACGCCAGGGTAGTGGGTTCGATCCACGGGACCACCCATACACAAAGAAAATGTATGCACGCATGACTGTAAGTCGCTTTGGATAAAAGCGTCTGCTAAATGGCATATTATTATTATATTAAGTGATTGATATAAATTGATGTAATGATGCAGCCGACCACCAGAGGGAGGCAAATACAAGTCTATTCGACAGAGGACCTTTACATGAAGGTCTGGATTGCTGTCTTCTGACATAAAATGGTGGAAAATCAATAAAATAAGTCATCTAAACATATACATATTTTTTTAAGTAATTCTAGTGCCCAATTTCAGGGACTGTCAGCTTAAGAGGTTGCAAACCAGACGTCACAATATTCTAGATTTTTTAAATTACGGATAGACAGAGGCACACTCCAACACTCATAATTTACAAACGAAGCATTTGTGTTTAGTGAGTCTGCCAGATCAGAGGCAGTAGGGATGACCAGGGATGTTCTCTTGATAAGTGCGTGAATTGGACCATTTTCCTGTCTTGCTAAGTATTCAAAATGTAACTAGTAATTTTGCGTGTCAGGGAAACTGTATGGCATAAAAAGTACATTATTTTATTTAGGAATGTAGTGAAGTTGTCGAAAATATAAATAGTAAAGTAAAGTACAAATACCCCAAAAAACTACTTAAGTAGTTCTTTAAAGTATTTTTACTTAAGTATTTTACAACACTGGCTATTAATACAGACAATTGGTATAAACCCTTATAAACTGTCTTTATAATTATATGACAATGTTTTAGTTTGACAATAATTATATTACACAATTTCTGATATATCACATGCCTTACTTTTATTTTCCCGCATAAGTAAAATCAGGAATCTACTGCCAGTCATTCCAATTAGACTGGTTTGGAGTTCTCCCTGTCCAATATTGCTTCCGTTTTCACCCCATTCTGGAACTTTGAGGGATTATGACATGGCCCCTCTAGTAATTTAATTGGATCTCTATAGTGCTACCAAGGTGACCTTTTGTGTTTCTGGACAGCTGCAGGTTGCTATGGTTACTAGATTGTTCATGTAGCATGAATGTGACAATAACAAGGTCGCTATGGTAACTTGATTGATGATGTAGCATGCAGTAATTGTACATGTGCATTGAAAGAGTGTGACAAGTACAAAGCTAGGAGACCCCAAGGACTGAGGAAGGTGTACATACATGGGTGTATAACAGTACATATAACTGTTATGTATGATGAGTATGTTGGTGGAAGGGATGGATAGACAGTATTTGGAACTGTCTATATTAAACCTTTTGGTAGTCCTCAATGTGGCTGTTGCTATGGGGACTGATAGGTTTGTTGACTCTCTCTGCCAGTTTAAAATCACTCCACTGGCCTACTGCACCCTCTCCAGCATGACTTCCCCCTCCCCACTCCAAGAGGATGCTTCCCTCCCTCCTTTCTCCCTCTTTCCTCCATCCACCTTTCCTTGCTCTTATCCTCCCCCACCTGTGATATTTCTCCTTACTCCCCCTTTTCTTCTCCCTGTCTTCCTTGCCTCCTTGGTGGCCTGTTCTCCTCTCCCCCACCCTTTCAACCCTCCTCCTCTCCATCCTTCCCAGCCCGTTCCCTTCCTCCTCTCCTCCTCTCCTCCTCTTCCCTTCCTCCATTTGCTCAGGGCTACCCTGATGCTCAGGGTTAGGGCTCCACTTGTTTCTGTGGAGCCTTGATTTGTTGAGTCTCACATAGGGGAGCCAAGACTGTCGCGCTAAGGTTTTTGACTCAACAAATCCGCTTCTGGCACCGTCATTGAATGACACTGGACTGTCACAATGATCGAGAGCTGCATGTTTACGAGTTACTTTGACTATGCATTTGCTCTCTGTGTGTGAGAGTGTGTGTGTTTGTATGCGTGAGTGCGTACGTCTGTGTACGTATGCATGTGTGTGAAGATGTATCGTGTGAGTGTGTGTGTCTATTTTAATGGTTATGGTATGTAGATGAACAGTATCCACTGTTCTACAGTGTCTACAATATTTACTGTTCTCTCCCAATGAGCAGAAAACTACCCCAAGAATACATTTGTTAGATCCCACGCCTAAACTGCACTGTGTTGTACAGTATTACAGTACGTCCGTGCCTTGCGGGGCCCCATTACATTACAGTAGATTTAATGAGATGATTGTCTCAATTAGAACATGGCTAATTTATCGTTATTAAGAGATAAGATCAGTTTTACTGTTAAATTAATACACAGATAGAGAGATAGAAGTTCTCTAGCCATTACTGTGAAGAAAGGCTTCAGGGACTTTCCACCTGACTACTCCACCTATTTAGAGAGAACCTAGTAAAATATTGTATTTAGTTATTTGACTAGGTCAATTGTTGAGTAGGGTCGATAAGTATCGCTGTTAAATTAATACACAGATAGATAGATAAATAGAGGACCTAACCGATTCCTCTAACCATGAATTAATGGCTTTGAGGACCCAACAGGAGAGTAGGGCTGCAGTCCAAAACACACCCCTTCAGCCCTCGCGCTAGCCACTTTCCCTCGGGAGAATCATCTTCGAAACCGGATGCAGTTTGATTGCCATCTTAAGTGGTGATCCAATTCACAAACGTTGCCCACTCGGCCCTCAATTTAGCTCGAGGGAGTGAGTGAAGAATTTTGATCACTTGTAGGGTTGATATGATCCACAATTCAATGCAAACTGTAGTTACGTGTCAAACTCTGGTGGCCGCAAAGTGTCAAAATTAATCAACATGGCTGCATTTTCGACATGTCAGACAAAATTATGACGCTAGCTTGCGAAAATAAATATATAGATTACATTGATTTTAACGTTGGCAAATTGTCTTAGTCTCGTAGTGAGGGAGCCTATATAACGTAGCAGCTTCATAAACTATTTTTTTTGAATTCTGATTTATTTTCAAATAAATTACCAAACTATAAAACTAGCTAGCCAGCTATGGGTAACTGTAGCTAGATACCTGACAGGTGTGCTAACTAGCTACGCTAGCTTGCTAGGTACATTAATAGTTTTAGGTTGGTTGTTTTTAAAACTCAATTTCAAGATTTCCACCAAGGATGTTGCCTCTCCGATCATCACTTTCCCTCACTTGGGCAAGGGACATTTAAGGTACACTCAGATGTGACGATGTAAAACGTAATTCAAGGGCTGAGGGTTTAGGGCCAAGGGCTGTCTACTTTGAGTTTGGACTGCAACCTAGGTATAATATAATAGTGTAGGTAGTAAGTGAGTATAAGAAATGATAGTATATATAGTGCTAGTAATATTCATAGTAGTAAGTAGCACTGTATGTAGTAATAGTAGTAAGTAGTACTACTAATAATGTAGTAAGTAATGTATATAGCAGGTAAATAGGTAATAATGCATGTAGCAGGTTTAAGACTACGCCACCTTTTGTAACAGAACCTGGTTACAATTGTTACCATTGAGTCATGTTTAGATAGTCCCAGTAGTGCTTTCTATGGATATGTAATAAGAAAAAGAAAGGTCTCCACTATTAGTAGTATTACAGTAATCAAAAGAAATAGGTCTGCACTATTACCAATATTAAGGTAATCAAAGCAAATAATTAAGTGTCATTTTTTTGTGAACAGGTATGTAAACATTCCATCTTCGACATCACAGTTGTTGTTGTGGTTGCTGTTGTTGTTGTCATAGCAACCAGAGTTGGTGGAGGAGTGAGAGTGTTGGGGAGGGGGTTGGGGTTTATATCTATCCAAAAGCACTCCATCTTGCTTTCCTCTCCTATTTCTCTGTCCGTCTCTCATATGGGTGTTTTCTCCTTCTCCAAACCCCTTCCCCCTTTCCTGTCTCTATCTGTGTTTTCTATCTCTCTGTCTGTGTGTGTCTCTGTCTTTCTTCCTCTCTTTCTCCCTATCCCTCCATCTTTTGTTCTTTCTCTCTGTTGCTGTCACTGACCCTTTCTCGCTGTCGTTGCCTTGGTGATTTCTACAGGAGCTTCACAAAGTAAAGTAAAGTTCTGTCTCTGTCTCTCTCACTGTCTCTCTCTCTCCTCATCTCTCGGCTGCCTCTCTCTCTCTTTCTCTCTGTCCGGTCCAAAATGGCTTCTCTCTCTTTCTTTCTTTGTTCCTCTAGTCGTTCCGCTCTCATTCTCGCCGTTTCTCGTTACCTTCTCTTCCTCCATTCACTGTTGTCACACCCACATTTGGTCTGGCTGTGGACCATTCCGGACCCCCCCACCCCCCAGGAACCAATTGGAACACTCCATGGTATCCCCCTGAGTGATTCAATGCAGTACAAATCGGTTGCATACTGTATTGCTTAATATAGCTAAAGCAAGTGTCAAAATCTGAAAGATAAAATTCACAGATGAACATAGATGCTATCATTTATTAATAGGTGTCTACAGTAGGCTATAACTGTAGCTAATTGCAACTTGCTATCATTGTATCAGTGTCTATTAAAAACTGTAGCTAATGCTACATGCTATCATTGGATAGCTATATATATATAGTAGCTATGCTTCTTGCTAATGCTACTTACATCATTGTATAGGTCTATATACTATAGGCTATGCTAATGCTAGGTTTATATACTGTAGCTGATGCTCACACTATTTTATTGCAGCTAATGTTAATGCTAATCGCATATACTGTAGCTATTGCTGCATGGTAATGCTATATACAGTAGCTTATGCTACATGCTAATCAAATATACAGTAGCTGAAGCTACATGCTAATGCTATATACAGTAGCTAACACTACATGCTAATGTATATATAGTAGCTAATGCTAAATGCTATCATTGTATAGGTGTCTATAATACAGTTGCTATAAATGCAAATTCTTAATGCCTACCCAGAGAATATATTTCTTTAATACTCTCATATCTGCTCTGATAGAGAGGACTCTAGTCTATTCAGTCTATTCAGGATCAGCAGAGTGAGGCATATTGATTATCGAACACACACACACACACACACACAGACAAACAACACACACACATCACTACAGTTGCCAAAGCCCAGACTCAATCAATCACCAATGAATTGAATTGTCTTGAGACTTCGAGAGGGCAGACCTCTGCAGTTCATAGTTAAAGGCTTGAAAAAAGACCTCTCACAAACAAACACACACACACTCCGCTCCTGCTCCTTGGCAGTCCTCCAGCCGATGGTCCTTGTCATTCCACTTACAATAAAGATCAACTCCCAGATATGGTCCCTTGACATCAAAGATTTTTCTTTCCCTGATATAATTTTATTATAATTTTATAGGTAATACAAATCATTGGAAACTACAGCCCCATATTGTTATGAATAAAAGGAAGTAGGCACATAAAAACACAGGATGTCGTTTGTCGTTTACTACAACGGGCAGCATCTGAAATAGCCCCCTATTCCGTATATAGAGCCCTAGGCCTGGTCAAAAGGGGTGTACTATATAGGGAATAGGGTGACACAGCCCTGATGACAGACTAAATAATTCCTCCTATTGGTTGAATGAACTGTTCTGTGTTCTGTCTGTGGTGTCACATCCTGTGACTGACATCAGCAATGTCATATGGCCACGTCCCAATCGTCTCAGATAGCATCCTTTCCTCGTCTCCTTTCCTTCAAGTAACATCACTTATCTGAGGTGACAATAAACTGGAATGGTATCCAGCCCTTTTATAGACCTGCAGTATAAGGAGATAAGGAAAGGAAACCATTCAACTCTGTCGGGACTCAGCCCATAATGTTATCAAGCTCATGGATTATATAGTTAATTATAATCCTGCCTTATAATAATACTATAACACCCTGACATCCACTCACATTCTCCTGGATAATGAAATGTTGTGAAAAAGAAAGAAAGAGGTTTGGCTGGGCATCCCGTCAGAAGATGCCTGTTGATAATATTTTTATGGTTGAAACATGCTTCTCAAGAGTCTACTGGCCATGAAACCTACTGATCAAACAACTGATCACATATCGTTTCATGTGACTCATATAAAAGGTTTCTTTTTTTCAGAAGAAGAGACTGAAATGTGAGTGTCTCTGTACTATGTTTTAACCTAAGACAAGTGTGCTAGCCTTGTTAACTGTTTACTATCTCTGTATGAGAGATACAGTATCCCAACCAGGACAGGAGCTTTTCCTTGACCAGGAAAAACTCCTGGCCCAACTCCACCCCCACCTCTCCCCCCGGTGCTGACGTTGTTGTGTTATTCCCATGCCGACCTGAAGGGGGACTGGCAAGGGGAAAGACATCAGCACGATCAAGTCTCTGAGAGTACTGAGGGTACTACGACCTCTCAAGACCATCAAACGACTCCCCAAGCTAAAGGTACCGGTGTGTGTGTGTGTGTGTCGGTCGGGGGGTGGGGGGCAGGGGCGAGGGGGAGTGTGTGTGGGGGTGATTTTGTGTGTGTGTGTGTGTGTGTGTATATCTTGTGAAAACCATATAGCATCGGGAGAACAAGTATTTGATACACTGCCGATTTTGCAGGTTTTCCTACTTACAAAGCATGTAGAGGTCTGTAATTTTTATCATAGGTACACTTCAACTGTGAGAGACGGAATCTAAAACAAAAATCCAGAAATCACATTGTATGATTTTTAAGTAATTAATTTGGATTTTATTGCATGACATAAGTATTTGATCACCTACCAACCAGTAAGAATTCCGGTTCTCACAGACCTGTTAGTTTTTCTTTAAGAAGCCCTCCTGTTCTCCACTCATTACCTGTATGAACTGCACCTGTTTGAATTCGTTACCTGTATAAAAGACACCTGTCCACACACTCAATCAAACAGACTCCAACCTCTCCACAATGGCCAAGACCAGAGAGCTGTGTAAGGACATCAGGGATAAAATTGTAGACCTGCACAAGGCTGGGATGGGCTACAGGACAATAGGCAAGCAGCTTGGTGAGAAGGCAACAACTGTTGGCGCAATTATTAGAAAATGGAAGAAGTTCAAGATGACGGTCAATCACCCTCGGTCTGGGGCTCCATGCAAGATCTCACCTCGTGGGGCATCAATGATCATGAGGAAGGTGAGGGATCAGCCCAGAACTACACGGAAGGACCTGGTCAATGACCTGAAGAGAGCTGGGACCACAGTCTCAAAGAAAACCATTAGTAACACACTACGCCATCATGGATTAAAATCCTGCAGCGCACGCAAGGTCCCCCTGCTCAAGCCAGAGCATGTCTGGCCCGTCTGAAGTTTGCCAATGACCATCTGGATGATCCAGAGGAGGAATGGGAGAAGGTCATGTGGTCTGATGAGACAAAAATAGAGCTTTTTGGTCTAAACTCCACTCGCCGTGTTTGGAGGAAGAAGAAGGATGAGTACAACCCCAAGAACACCATCCCAACCGTGAAGCATGGAGGTGGAAACATCATTCTTTGGGGATGCTTTTCTGCAAAGGGGACAGGACAACTGCACCGTATTGAGGGGAGGATGGATGGGGCCATGTATCGCGAGATCTTGGCCAACAACCTCCTTCCCTCAGTAAGAGCATTGAAGATGGGTCGTGGCTGGGTCTTCCAGCATGACAACGACCCGAAACACACAGCCAGGGCAACTAAGGAGTGGCTCCGTAAGAAGCATCTCAAGGTCCTGGAGTGGCCTAGCCAGTCTCCAGACCTGAACCCAATAGAAAATCTTTGGAGGGAGCTGAAAGTCCGTATTGTCCAGCGACAGCCTTGAAACCTGAAGGATCTGGAGAAGGCCTGTATGGAGGAGTGGGCCAAAATCCCTGCTGCAGTG
>NW_028159068.1:30000-31911 GCF_964263955.1 Coregonus lavaretus | reverse complement strand
ATCTACAGCGGTGTTTATCTACAGCGGTGTTTGGTGTTTGGCTACAGCGGTGTTTATCTACAGCGGTGTTTATCTACAGCGGTGTTTGGTGTTTGGCTACAGCGGTGTTTGGCTACAGCGGTGTTTGGCTACAGCGGTGTTTGGCTACAGCGGTGTTTGGCTACAGCGGTGTTTGGCTACAGCGGTGTTTGGTGTTTGGCTACTGCGGTGTTTGGCTACTGCGGTGTTTGGCTACAGCGGTGTTTGGTGTTTGGCTACTGCGGTGTTTGGTGTTTGGCTACAGCGGTGTTTGGCTACAGCGGTGTTTGGCTACAGCGGTGGCTACAGCGGTGTTTGGCTACAGCGGTGTTTGGCTACAGCGGTGTTTATCTACAGCGGTGTTTGGCTACAGCGGTGTTTGGCTACAGCGGTGTTTGTCAGACCATGAGACATCCCCAAAACCGGTCTTCTCACAAAAAAGGTCTGTAGCGTCCGAACAGTTTGGCCTACAAACTAATATGACGCCTCTACGGAAAGATGAGACTCTCACGAACACGACGGTTGTCTCTGTTTTGCACAACAACCCCCACAACTGTCACGTGACTCGTTTGAAGGTAACCGGTAGCTGTTGAAAAAAATGAATGGAAATATGGAGGTAGTTTTGTGCCTACTCAAAAAAAAAAGAGCTTAAATATGTGTAAGAAATACATTGAAATATATATTGGATTGTTCTGGCAATTCTTACATAGGAACTTCATTGGGAGGAAGGATGTTTGACATGCTTTTTACATTTGAATCACAAACAATTTTTAAGAAAATCATGATGACATTGCCCATTTTAAGGACCATTTTAGACCTGTACACTACCGGTCAAAATTTTTATAACACCTATTCAGGGATGTAGCTCAGTTGGTAGAGCATGGCGTTTGCAACGCCAGGGTTGTGGGTTCGATTCCCACGGGGGGCCAGTATGAAAAATAAAAAAATAATGTATGCACTCACTAACTGTAAGTCGCTCTGGATAAGAGCATCTGCAAAGTGTAAATGTACTCATTTAAGGGTTTTTCTTTATATTGACTATTTTCTACATTGTAGAATCAAAACTATGAAATAAAACATATGGAATCAGGTAGTACCAAACAAGTGTTAAACAAATGTAAAAAATATTTTATATTTGAGATTCTTCAAATATCCACCCTTTGCCTTGATGAGAGCTTTGCACACTCTTGGCATTCTCTCAACCAGCTTCACCTGGAATGCTTTTCCAACAGTCTTGAAGGAGTTCCCACATATGCTGAGCACTTGTGGCACTCTGCGGTCCGACTCATCCCAAACCATCTCCATTTGGTTGAGGTCGGGGGATTGTGGAGGCCAGGTCATCTGATGCAGCACTCCATCACTCTCCTTCTTGGTCAAATATCCTTACACAGCCTGGAGGTGTGTTGGGTCATTGTCCTGTTGAAAAAAAAAAATGATAGTCCCACTAAGCCCAAACCAGATGGGATGGCGTATCGCTGCAGAATGCTGTGGTAGCCATGCTGGTTAAGTGTGCCTTGAATTCAAAATAAATCACAGACAGTGTCACCAGCAAAGCACCCCCACAACATAACACTTCCTCCTCCATGCTTTACGGTGGGAAATACACATGCGGAGATCATTCGTTCACCCACACCGTGTCTCACAAAGACAAGGCTGTTTGAACCAAAAATCTTCAATTTGGACTCCAGACCAAAGGACACATTTCCACCGGTCTAATGTCCATTGCTCGTGTTGCTTGGCCCAAGCAGTTCTCTTCTTCTTATTGTGCTAAGCTGTCATCAAGGCAAATGGTGGCTAACACGGTAGTGTCTTATACCGTATTCCTCATGGTTAATTGTTTGCTGTCTTTTTTGCCAAGTATTAATGTGTTATTCAATGCATTTCTATTGGCTA